>NW_020222787.1:0-38821 GCF_003070985.1 Temnothorax curvispinosus
TAATTCCTTCCTTCCCGCGACTCCTTCGACCATTCGCGCACAATATGCATATCGCGCAAAGCAAATCCTAAATTTGATCGATTTTTTTATCTCATAATAAGGTAAATTCTGGTAATTGCGGGAATAAATATTATGCGCCGATTAACGTTCAATATGAACGTCGCCAGACTGAATTATTTCCTCAATCTTTTTTCCTCTCATAGCTCCTGCAACGGAATTAATTCGTCGACTTCCACGACCGCGCGCTCCGCTAAGTGCAAGAGGATGCCACTAATTAAATTCTTGGACACTGGCGCCTGGAGGCATGAGCAAGCCGCGTACGCTATACTACCCGTCTTTCTCTCACGAAGCTCGTTAACTCCGCGCTGAAGTTTCATCGATACCGAGGGAAGAAGGAAGGAAGTACCTAACGATGTTGTCATATTCTAGAGCTAAGCTCTGCGACGGAACTATCCTGTATCACGCGACGAAGCGTCGGGGAATGTTTTAACAGGATATTTCTTTCCTGAACGAGACGAAATAATACAAGAGCAATGCAAAATGCATGATGGACGACGCGATGTGTCGCATTTTGTCGCGTAATTGCTGAAGTCATTAATTGAGAGAACAATTAAAAATGTTAAAAGTAATCACACACACACACAGTTATATAAAAAAGATTTAAAAGATAAATACGATCTAAACCATGCAAAAATGCGCATTTGTCTTGTAATAAAAATTGTCATCTTTCATAATTAGTTTTTATTTACATAATTATATATAAATAATAAATCTAGATAAGTTTAACAAATCATATAATATGTATAATAAAAATGCAAATAAATATAACATATAATTTAAAAATTTTGTACATAATTTCATTATTTATAAAATTAAATTTATATAGTTCGGATTTATATTTTTGCAAAATTATGTAGCCTATAATATTATCTATATATGTTCTTAAATTAAAAAAAATTAAGAACAATCAATTTTTTTTCTATTTACGAAAAGCATTTTAGCACATTTTATACACATTTTTGTACTGTGTAGAGTTTGTCGTATTGTTACGTCGTATACATTTAATGCGCGTTCGTTACCAACCGGCACTAAATTTCGTTTTAGAATAGGAATAAATTTAAAGCGGTTTATCGGGATAACGAGAGGCAATCACACAAAGGAATCGCGAACATATACAATTAATAGCGTCGCGTTATCTAACAGTCGCGTTATCTAATAGCATCAGTCTTGCCGGCTAATTAAATTACGACACAGCAATATTCGTTATGAATAATGCGCGCGATTCTGTTAAATAGACGCTCATCGTTATTCAGACAATACGACGACGCGAGAACACTATATAGATAATATAAACCGGTTATAAAATGAATTATGAAAACAAATTAGTGCAATAAATTACAGAAAAATGCTAAAGTGTTCTCTACCGTCGTTTCATCTATAACTATTCGGGATTGAAACTACAATTCCCTCTTAGGTGTCATATATTACACAGGTATATGTATTGCAAAGAAACTTTCTCTTTCTCTTTTCTCTTTAACTATATCTCGCAAAATATGTAACATTATATAATTATTTTTACCATTTAAATTGTAAAACAATTAAAACATTAATAGTGAACATTTTGAAGAATAAACAATAAAAATATTCAAAAATAAATGTTTACACCTATTTTCTTTTATACTTTTTTCGCTGTACTAATAAACTCATAATGACTGATTCCATAAATATATTGTCAAATAATTATCATTCAACAATTACTTATAGATATCATTAATTTCTTACCGACTATGAATATCTGTCATTACATCGTTATGTTATTATTTTATTCAAAGAATATAAAACATTTTCATAGAAAATATAAAAATTATATTTATACGTAAGCTGTACTTGAAGAACTGATTTTTTACTGCGTTTGATTTATATCATATGGTAAATTGATATTTTTTTCATTCGTTATATATAATTTATAACTCAAAAAACAGCATGAGCAATTAATATTCTCATTTATTTAGAAAAAAGTGTAAAGGTAAAAAACGTACTTTGATAAATATCACATATATGAATAAATACATATAAATTTACCCTATATTGAGAATATATTATCAAAATTATTTTTTACAAATAATATATTAAGAATTGTATTTTAAATTCGAATATGATTATTAATGCAGATAATTAACTTTGAGATCATCCAAATAAAAATCTTATTTTCAAAATTTTTATTAGATTTTAATTGAGATTATTATCGAGGATATTTATTGGCTCTTAATTGAACTGAAAATCTTATATCTGTGTACAGAATAATTTTAACAAAAACTGTAGAGAATTAATATCTATTTACCATAGATATGCAAATAATTTTTGTTTTACGAAAATCACTGTATCGTTTTTCATTTTTCACTGAACTTATTCTGTTTGTGATTTATATCCCATACATTTATATTATTTGCAAGAGGTTGTCGTATAAATTCAACGACTCATTTTTCATTAGTATTTCATAATTAATATTCTATCGTATAATAAGACCGTAAATTGTGTTAATAAATTGAGTATCAATATGCATAACAAGCTCTATTTTATAAACTTTTACGCGCGATGTGTACACACAACTTTCACGCACAATAAATCGACAAATAATAACATTTAATTCCAGGATTTAATGTTGCATTTTAACAACATAAACGCTAATCTGTTTTAGCCCATCCATTTAACGCAATAAATCTGTCATCGGTTTATCTGTAATATATTCGTTATTTACATGCGTTTACTTGCACAGCACATATATACGACACAATTTTCATAAATTCATTATCTCATAATAAATGATTAAAAATTTAATAATACTCAAATTGATTAATATTTCAAAAAAGTAATTTCTGGACATATTATTATTTATCCCATAGTTATTCCGACGACGCTCTATCCCGAGTTTCCTCCTTTTTTCTCCGTTGTTTTTTTCATACTCACACATTATTCATTCGCGAGAACGTGATTAATTACGATTACGAGCGCGATCACTAACTATATATAATGCAAAAAACGCATCGAAGACGCGTTAATAGACGAAAGAATAACGCAAAAAAGTACAAAAACAAAAAATAAAATTACGTGATTCGCTCAATACTCGCGACGTTCTGCAAATTAGCATAACAAGTAAAACAGCAGAAGGGATTCGAAAATCGTACTACGGCCAAACTCACGCGCCACCCGCCGCGGCTGCACCTGTTGCTCGTGCACTTTCCATACTTTGAACAACAATATAGAAAGATTGCTATATCGTGTTTTACGCGGATAAATATGTGTTAAAATTCAAAACAAATATTTACTTTCGATCAATAGGCCAGTCACAATACAAGTCGCTCACAAGTAGCTATAATTTAATGGTTGATTGCTCGTAAGAAATAATCGTGTTTGGTATCTTCCTAATACTCATCGCGATCGCATTTCATATACGCGATCGAAAAATATTGAAAGTATAATAGCGTATATGAAAGAACCGAAAGCGAAAAATTTGCACCGATTTTATTGTTGCCGCGAAATATTTCAATGTGAAATAAATCGTGGAAGTTAACTAATTGCATGTTAATAATGTAATAATCGTAAAAAGCAATCGCGTTTCTCTCAAAAAACGATACGAACTGACGACACGAAGCAATCCGCGTTGTCGCCCGTCTCGCCGTATTAAGAATGGCAGGTCGGTGACCGAATAAATAAACCGAGTAAACAACAGCGCGTGGTACACGCAAAAACAGACGTCGAGTATATATTCGGGTGTTTCTTATGCGAACAAAGTCATCATCGCTACAAAATACTTAACGTTCACGAAACAAATGTATACCAAATATTCATTTTGTATATATATATTTGTCGACGACCTGATTTCGATGTATAGATTATCGCAGGCGTTACGTTTATCGTTATTTAAAATATAACGATTAATTATCGACGTTTTACTTCACTCGAGTAAGAGAGTTTTGAAAGTATAATAGAGATACCATTATTTAAATTTTAATTTAACAAATATAACAAGTCACAATTTGACTGATATTATACGTACAGAGGTCTTTTTATGCGCATTATGATTCATAATACATGTGTTCCATATGTCGTATTTTATTATTATTTTATCGTTCCCTATAATGTATAATATAAATTATTACAAATTTATATTAATAAGTATTAATCAAATAAATAGTGGAATTATATTAAAATATTTCTTTGGAGGTAACATTTAATTTTCTTTTTAAATCGAAAGTTATATATCTTTATATCTTTTTTTAGCTTTAGAGCATTATACTAATTCTGTAGCAATAAAAAAAAAATATATAATCACCCCCAACTCTACACGGGAAAAAAAGTAATTTCGCAATAATAGCAAAACATTTTGTTGTAATAGCAAACAGTTTTGCTCGAACTTTGCTATTGCAGCAAAATCAATTAGCTCTCGCAGCAAAAAATGTTAATTGTCCGTATAATAGCAAATTCTTTTTTTCCGCGTAAAATAACTAATCTTTAAATTTAGAAATTATCACAGATATTTCAGATTAACTTAAAATAACTTATCTAGCTTCGTTCAGCTAATTCAATGTCAACTATATAGCAGAGTGAGATAAGCAATGAAATCGAATACGCACGGAGCAAAGTTTCCACCTTACGAGTCAACTTGTTCGTACAAAAATATTTGTATTAAAACATAATAACCGCTGTATATAACTAAAAAATGTACTGCAAGCTTCGATAACGGTAAAATATTTCGACGACACCGATTCACTCTCGTTGTGTCGTTATTGCGTCCCCTAATTCAACGTGTCTACGCGCCGGCGAGTGATTCGGCGAAGCGACTATCGCCTCGAACCTTGACCCATAATGTCGACTGCGTCATGGACGACGACAGCGCGGGAGAGATTTGCTCTTCTCTCGTCAACGACCGAGCACGACGCGAGTGAAATATTTCCGAGCCTACACGGTTTACCGATGAATTCTCAATTTACCGAACGCGAGCTTGCCTCGACGGACGTATTCTAAAGGCATTTTACAAAAATCTCTACTAACGTTTATTTTCCATCGTAACGATAATCCATTACTGAATAAATAAGAGATTGTATCATGTAATTATAGGCTTGAAATAGAAAAACAGCATGCACAACAACTTGCATAACAATTTTTCGCCAAATTGCTCAAGCGAAAGTTCAGCAACAAAAAATCTTTCGAAGGAAATATTCTTAGAAACTGCAAATCACTTCGTACCTAGTCGGTAAAAGTTTAAAAGAATACCTATTTGCATGTTTGAGCGGTTGCTTCTTAAGCGAGAACATACATGAATAGAAATCGTAAAGAGTATCGTAAAGAATATTTAACACTTTTTTTCTCATATATAAATTTTCAATACGATAACTTACAACGTCCTTTCCGATTAATATCTCACAGATTTTTTTTCTTTGTCATTAAAAAGACAATTTAATACACGTAAGATCTCCCAACGGCAGTTCTCATCAGCGCTCTATCGCGCCGATTATCAGATGTTAATCGTAGTTGTAAGTCGCAATTTTTCGCTGTCGCGAAATACAACGAGCGCGCTCTCGCAAATAGCACGCGATCCTACCGTGCTATTCTATCGATTTTCCTTTTATTTCGGCGATCGTGAGGAGGAAAAAGTACAACGTGCAAGTGCGCCGGCTTTGGACGTATGCCACAAAGACTCATAAAAATATCGTCCTCGCGTCACGAGCTCGCAATTCACTAGTTTGTCCATCGTGTCGTTCTCCTCGTGTCCTCCCGCAATTTCGGCCGAGGAAATAAAGCGGGAACAAAAAAAAAGAGCGCACGACACTTCTGCGAATCCACCCGCTTTTCACGGCGAGAGAAACGGACGGCGACGGGGACGGGATAATTAAGCCGAGACGAGATTAGATCTTGTCTGCTAATGACGCTCCTTCTGATATCGAGAAACAGTCGGCACGTTATATAGCAATAAAAAAATTTTTAAGAATTAATTGCTTCTATTAAAGTCAAATGTACAAAGAGTGGAATAACAAGAAAATTATAATTTTAGAATGTAAAAAAATACAAAAAATATAAAATATAAAATGTAAATCGTATTAGATATGTGATACAATTTATAGCTTTTTTGTTATAGATTTTAATAAAATATATGATACAAAATACTAAGTATAAGATACACATGTTTCCTTTCTATTTCATTTACTCCCCTGTATCACAGGATTTCCTTTCGGAAAAGGATGAATTTTTCTTTCCTTCTCCATCTCTCTCTTCCTTTTTAATTCTCCACCTCTTTAAAAGCGCTATCTCTCCCTCTCTTTCTCTAAACGTTCTCTCGCGGCGACACGTCGGGACGCGAGCGGGGAACGGGCGCCGTAATAGCGAGGCTTGTGAGCTTGTGTAACGTCGTCATTTCCATGGCCATACGTCGTCGTCACGTAACTTTCTAAACAAAACTCTACCCACCTATCGCCGGCTACCGTCGCCACCTCGGTACACTGCACGCGTCCGCGTCGTCGTCCCTCCTGCACTCCGCGATTCGGAGTTTACAAGCTCGCCCGGCTGCGCCGTTATCATACGGGACCGGTCGATATTTCCCCGCGTCTATTCGGAGATTCGACACTCGCGCCGGAAAGTGCGCCTCGGCGCTTTTTAATGCCATCAAAGTCGTCCGCGCGGCAAGACCGAGTCTCCAAACTTTTGCTCTTGCGCGCTCCGTAAAAAATAGTCCCGGAGTTTAAAAAGCGAAGGGAAAAAGTCGATGTATACGAATCTATGCGAATTTCCACGATATATAGAGATTCGCTCCCTTTCTCTATACACTTTCTTCGAATAATCTCTCGTGACAGAATTTAGATTTCTTAAGTTAGAAAAGATAACAAAACTCACTACTTGTATATGATTTAGGAGAATTCTCTGATGACTGTACAATATAATTCCAAGAAAGTAGCACTCAATTGCGATAAACTGCTCGTTGCGTTACGTCAATCGTCCGTTGCCCGAGGAAGAAATAATCGACGACTCTCGGCAACGGGAGAAATGAACGTATTATACGAGCGTCATAAATATCGGTAAATGCAGTACGTTCGAGGGAAATTATGACAACGAGCCGGCGTTTGGTCGTGGAAAGAAATTTATTTTCGGCCCAGACACGCGGCTCCACTTGTTTCGCCTAATTTCATCGTCGCGTCCGAATGGCCAACGTAGTTCGGCCGTTACAAAGTAATGAAGGACACCGAAAAGGGTAATGCACGATGGGCGGACGCGAGCGAACGATATAGATCCGATAGCAACGGTGTCGCTGGAGACGTGCCAACACGGACGTCCAAGTCTCTCTCTCTCCGGACTTCGAATCCGTGCCTGGCACGCGCGAATAAACTCGTACGGGATCGTCATGAATAAACAAACAAATAATTAAGTATTAAACGTATACGTAGAGGGTGGGCGATAATGAGGAACGACTGCAGAGGGAAAAAAACCAAGATAAATTGTCAATCAAAAATTAATGTTCTAAGCGAGGTAAATACGTGACTTATCAATTCGTTCACTTTAATTATAAACTCCCTATCCAAGTCCTGAAATAAATCTTACAAATTACAGATCTATCATGTTCCTGCATCGAACTATGTTACATTTGCATACTAGTTGTTAGTAATATCTAATTTAACTATTAGATGCGGGTGTATATATAATAATATAGTTTACATTTAAATTTATCATATCTATCTAGTATAAAAAGTCGAAACCAAATTAAGCAAACGAGCGCGAATGAATAACCTGCTTGAGCCGGTTATTCATCCGCATTATTGATGAAGTGTTCATTCGCGTTTATGTTTCGTCTAAATCTGGCTTAAGAAAGTCGATAGACTGAATGATATATTATTATTATATATGCATGATATTGCAATATGTATGATATTAAGATATTACATAGAATTAAGGCTCTGTATTATTACACGGTAGTATTGTGTAAAATTGTATATTTAAAAATGCTACGTTTTGTGTATCAGAACGCTCTTCCCTTCTCTTCTCTTCCTATGATGCAGAACGTATATACGTTACACTAATTCGTTCTGCGACAGAGCTTATTCGTTTGGGGGATCGCGTGCGTATCGAGCGAGACGCATTCCATAAATAAAGCGGAGGATACCTTACGATCGATCTAGACAGTGCTCGGGCTCTTTCCTTCGCGATAAGGGTGAACAGTGTGCCGTGTTCGATAAATGAGAATACGGGACGCCAAACGCGCGACCCACTTAATCGGCCGTCGGATCGGGACTGATCTAATTAAGATTAAGATAGCGCTTTTCGCTTTCGGATTACTTTTGTCCAACGCGAGGTACTATTTTGAGAGGTGGCCTACTCTAACCAACTGGAACAACGACTTGCACGTAATAGAATATTGATGACCTCGCATTACGGTGTTCGATATAACGGAGCGGTTCGAGCGGAGAATGGAAAAAAGAATATATTTCCGCTGACACGAACGATGTTGTCCAAGTTTTCGACGGCTTCGATTACATATCACAACCGCAACCGAAGGCCGTCAATATTCGATAAGAGCCGTATAGTTGTGTCTTGGAGAAGCAAAATCATTAATTTCGCAGCTTTTCCTCAAAAAATATACTCTATTTTTCATATTTTATGTAATATTGTGCAAAGCAAAGTAATAAAATGTTTAGAAATTATAAAGCATTTTTTTCATTTTAATATATAAAATATTTAAAAAAAAATAGATACATGAAATATTTTAATAATATAAAAATCTCTTAAAATTAAACACAAAAAGCGTGTGGAATTTAATCATATAATATTGTAACTAAAATTAATCAATTTTCGCTCGCATTTACTATGTACTTTTGGCCTTCATAATCAACTTTCGCGTTTGGATGTATCATTAAAGTCATTAAAATCAACTTTTTATTGTTTTATCGCGATAGATACGGCTACACAGAATTATTACGATCATCATGCGGCTAATTAGCAGAATATTATAGAATGTGGCTGCAAAATTTATTATTAGCGAGCTACGCCATGTGTTAAAAGCTCATCTTGCACTCGCAATAATAATTTTACAGCTCTCGCTTCTCGCGCAGCACTTGCTGCAGAGAGCAGTAACAGCGCGTAAAGTGTACGTTCGCCTGAGAAATGCGGCGTGCCGCGCGTAAAGTCCTGAATTTTTCAAATCAATCTTCCTCGCCTCGATGGCGCCGCGAGGCGTCCCGCGGCGAGCCGGAACGCGCTCAAAACGGGACAAGCCTCAAAGAATGACTTGTTCCCTCCGCAAAAATAGCCGACGCGATGCGAGAGTAAACAAACCGCCACGCATACACGTACAATTTCGGCATAGCGCCGCTTTTAAACGTTTATCTTACTCGGATTGGTAAATCTAACCCCGTAGCATATCCTCGAAAAGCAAGAAAGAGAGAGAGAGAGAGAGAGAGAGAGAGAGAAACAAAGTTGTAAATCCAAAGACGTAATAATTTAAATAACGTAATGAAATAATATTATAAATTACATGTGACAAAAATGATAAAATAATTCAAATAATAATTCTTTATCTGTTATAAAACGTATAAAATAAAAATAATAAAGTAACGTAGATAATAATTGAAAATGTTATGTTTTAATGTTCAGTGTTTAATAGCAAATGCATCTTCTTAAATTAATCATCATAATTAATGCCATATTTGTTTTTATTTTAGAGAAATATAGATATTTTTTTGCGTAAGAAATTATATAGATACACATGTACGAGCTTCACATGATATTTATCAAATAAAGTCCGTATAGCGTATCCTTTTTTATTCCATATCGCTATTCCAATTTAGGAAGATGAAAGATCGCATATAGCCAGTCCACGTTCTGTTCCGACTGGTTCCGTGAGAAGCTCCAGGTTCCTATTCCCCGTCGTGTCCACCTTTCTCTTCGCACTCGTTTCCCTTCTCCGCCTCCTTCCTGCCCGCCACTTCCGACGACGCGACGCGCGGATTCTATTCCCCATGCTTCGTTCGCGCAACGAACAAACGTCTCGTCGAGGTGAACGTTGAAGCCCATATAGCGGACAGGTGGTTTCCCTCGACGACACCGTCGTCGCAATAGCAAGGGTTTAAGGAAATGTGAACGGCTCCGCGTTTACGGCGGTTCGGCGACCTTCGACTGGCCGGACGATCGCTCGCTCGCATGAATCGCCGTTCGTATGCTCTCCTATACGTATACGTTCTCTCCTGCGCGCTTTTGTCTCCCGCTGCGTGAAGGCGCACATGAGTTCGCGCGGCCGCACAATAGCCCCATCAGCGGCAGTAAGACCTGAGATTTTATGTCCAGCCGACTAAAGCACGGTAGCCATCACCCGGTAGCGGAATTGATAAGCGACGAAACGAACGGCAGCGTGCTGTCGCCGTTCGCAGGAATCTGAATATCAAGCGGAGCAACGAGTAGGAACGGGTATATAAACGGTGATCGAATCTGACGGCGACAATATTCGGAATAAAGTAGAAATGCGGCACGCGAAAATTATAATCCGTTGAAATAAAAACGAAAATTATCTATTATAACATGGAAAATTAAACTTACGAAAATTACGCTAGATCTTATCCTTATAGGAGTTAAATATATTTTCTATATCGACATAAAAGTTTGCATCCATTTTTAACGCTACAGTTGTTTATTCTGCTTTTATTTCTGATTGACGCTTTGTGTTGCGAAGTCGAGAATCAGATCGCAAGATAGTAAATTCACTAAGAAAACATACGCCTATAATATATATATATTTCTTCTATCAACAATAATGTCCTCGCTCTCATTTTTTCTGTCTTAATCACGAACGATGATAAAGTATCTGACAACGACCGCATCGAATATATATCCTACACTCTCAAGAGCATCAAGCCTTTTAAAAAAAAAGTTAAATGCTTAATCCAGAAAGAAACTTCGAGTTCCAAGCCTTTCGATATTATAAAAAGTGCGAGATAGATAGATAGAGAAAGAGAGAGATTATAATTTAATGACGTTATTAAAGCGACCTATGTCAATGTTTGTGCGAACTAGGTGATAAAGTTTCACACTGCGATATGAACTTGAACGTGCAGAAGGCATATTCCAAACGTCAAAACAATTTCTAACTTATCATTAAATGCCATTTCCATACAAAGAGAAAGGTACTTCATACATAAATGTAATTACCTTATTAAGATAATGATCCATGTCATTGAATAGACAAAGATGATGTCTTGTTATTTTTATAAGATACTTTAATAAATTCTTTACTGTTTTACTTTTTTTATTTGCTTCTACAGTCACCAATCCTAAGGCTATCGATAACAATGGCAACATCAGCAGTAATAATAATGATAGTAATAATGCCAAAGCGTTCCCATATTTGGAACTTTCATGAAAACGTTCAATGCTCTGCGCAGCAAGCTGCTACAATTAACTCGATTAAGGAAAATAAATACATCAGTGTCACGCATCGCAAACAGCAGTGCACCGCCGATTAAAGATATCTTCGCATTATATGTATAGTAAGCGCGGTTGAAAGCAGAGGCAACTAAAAATAACGTATTTACGACAACCATTGATATCGCTCGCGCTCGCGCTGGCCTCCTTGATTCCTCGGACTCTCACTCTTTACGCCAAGCGTCGCTTTATTCTGACAATGAGTTGTGCCTATAATATAGGCTACACGATATTTTCATTAACGCTCTGTCGCACCCTTTTTATTTAAAAAAAAATCTATACCTCTCGCGGTTTATAAAAATGTAGAGAATTTCATTTTATGGATGTTCGGATTAATTTTAAAAATTAAATTGCCGTTAATTATAAATAAAATAATTTAAATAGATATTTTCCATATCAATATCGATTTATATTTATATTTTATACAACGAACCATATAGTTATTTTTTTGTTTATTATAATTTTTACTAAATAAACTGTTCTGGTATAAATATCATAATTATAAAAACAATATTAAAAATAAATTATAGATGATTTATAAATAATTCATTTGCTATTATTATTCAAATGTTACTTAATTAGTTTATTAATATCCATTTAAATCACATTGGTTAAATCTTCGATCAATACAATATGTATGCTAAGATTCTTAATTTTTAAAAATAATCATGTTTGAACAGAATGTTTGAATATATAACAAAGAAGACTCCAAATTATCATAAATGTCAATAGCAATTTAATAAGGTATCGCTGATGTATTGCTGATGGAAAACTGCTATGTAATACTGTTAGTATTGTATTATACGAAATCAGCAGATAAATTTTTGCGCAATAATATATCCCACGATAATAAACCATCAATAAACCTTTATATGAGACTCATTTGTCCAAAGTTGATACGTAGATGGCATCTATCGCAACAAACATTTTACCGATTTCTCATTACGAAATACATTTATGAAATTTATGTGATCCATCCAGCGATCCCGCGTATATGTCGTAATATTTCTTCCAAACGAATATCGTACTTTTCTATATCGTGAAAAATAGCAGATAAAAAAATCGCAATTACAAAGTCGCCACTTTTTACTTAAAAATGTCATAAATATTTATGACACTCGGTCGCTCACTTTAGAATCATTTCATTCAGTTGCATAATTTGATGTAACTTTTTTCCTTAATCGTAATTTTTGCGAGAGAGACCATTGCAATTCATATCAGATGTGACTTTGCTCCCGTTAAAACATACGATATTAATGTCGAAAGGATGTCGGAGTGCCGAGTGAGGTCTTCAACCGATATCTTGTTTATCAAATTCTAAAAAGCTCTCGACACGATTAACGTATGATTAATCTTATCGTTTCCATCACACAGAATATATATAGCTACCTGATACAAAACAATATTTTGGGAGAACGCAGTTTACGAGGGAATAAAGGAGCGGAGACGAGACTTTCTCTCGAAAACTTCGCCCGACGACGCTGTCCTACTTGCACTTCCCTCGCTATTTCGTTACGAAGATATATTAGTGGGTGTTAAATGCTAGAAATAACTCTCTAACTACTCGGTTATATCCCGGTTCGCGTGTCACCTAAAATTAATATGCAACTAAAACCGCGAACTTTTAATTCCACTGAGATAAGGTGGCCCATTCTTTTCTTCTACGATAATCGGTAATCTAACAAATTACAAGTTTGCGAACTATATTTTATCGGCAGTGTTAAACATGAAACAAGTTATTAATATACCTAGCATAGCACGCGAAAGCATTCTGTTATTATACGCTCAAATATTCATCGTGTAATTATTATATAATATGAATGTGTGTCCCATTTTTTTGAATATTCTTTTTATTTTCATTTTAAACAAAGTAAACGTATAATTGAAATTTAAATTAGCACGCAACAAAGGGTTAAAAATATTCCGCGGAATTGCGCACAATTTCTGCACTCGTCCCGAGAATTTAATGCATCGAAATGAGAGACGCGCGGTTTTATCAGAAGATGATAAATTAAAGCAGATAAGTTCGCGCGCGCGTGAAGTCCTTCATTATGTGTATATACATGTGTACGATATATGCCAAGTTGTACGTTGTATCGAGAGAGTTATATTCCGAGAGAAAGAGAGATGATCGAAGAATAGGTTACGCCAAGGCTCCGCAAGCCATGTGTCTCGGCGCAACTTGATGAAGTATAATTGGCGGCGTGATTGGTTTTCTAACCTTTCACTAATGTGAATGATTAGAGGATAGATAAGTGAAACGCGTCAGGCATTCGCGAGCGCGCGCGCGCACCCGCGAGTCTTTGGCAAGAGGGAATGATTAAAACTTCGCTTCGCGCGAGCGCGGCAATAAACGACCGAGCCAGCACGCCTGTAGGTTTCAGACGAAGCTAATATGTAAGGATCGATAGATAGGGCATTAACTTTCGTTCAAAAGACGAAGTGTTGCTGTTTGATGAAGACGTCGTTGGTGGAATTACGGAATATTTTATTGGTTGCTTTATCGAAGTGTCAATCTCTTTTCGCGCTCGGTCGGAATAAAAGATGAAGTAAAAACTAATTAAATTTACGGAAATTTTGATTAAATTGAGAAGCGTGATATCGTTGGTTATATAATCATTTTATTTATAAAATAAGATGACAGATGTTGTATTAATTTATGAAAATATGTCAAAGTGACAAAATATTATTTCTAAATATACGGAGATAAAATCTTAATCAAAGACAAAAACAAAGAATTAATTAATCAAATTTGGGAATCTATATATTAAAAGATAAATGATTGCTTTAATTAATTTATCAAAATATTGACCAAAGAGAATACAGGAAACCACACTAATAACTGTTTTATAAAAATATAATTAAAAGGCAATATATTATAATTGCCAAAACATAAAGATATCAGTTAAATTGCAGCGCAATATTTTACGTTAAACATTTACTTTACGAGATACAGCATTATAATTGAAATAAAAGGATTATCATACTGTTATCTAAACATATTTATGAATATATCAATCATGATAAAAAAAAATCTAATTAATTTCTGAGATTAAGATCACAAAGTATCGCATTAAGTCAACCTATAAAAAATATCGAGTTGAATGAAAGACTTTTAGCCGGTAATAAAAGTACTCGCTATAGTTTATGAAAGCATCGGAGCGATAATAATATCGCCTCAAACGCACAATGCAAAAAACCGTTTTACAGTTGTTACATAATTGCCGAGTACAGGTCCGCTAGCTCGACGCAATTATTAAGAGACGATAATGAGCGTATCCGATAATAACCCGTGTGTAGATAACTGAAATATTAGAAAACCGGTTACATCGACTGTGCAAGCGCGGAAAGATACGGGGTGGCATTAAAATATAAATTGTTTCAAGGGGCGCGTTCCGTTTCCGGCGCGACTTTGTCTATCTCTCTCTTTCTCTCTCTCCTCGAAATATGGCTAAAATGGCCAGTAATTGCCTGCTTAAATGCGAATTTTCGCGCGTCAAGCGGTAAATGCATCCGCATGCAGCGCATTTTCCATATCCGGCGCGAATGTTACGACTCGCTGAACGCCTTTCGACGCCGCCGTATTAATAGTATTTCGCGTAACTCGTATTAAATCGCACGAGAAACACCTACGGTTTCCAATTTAAATTCCCGCGCACTCATCGCGCACCGGCGAGCATTAGATCTGAAATTAATCAAACGGAAAATCCGATTAACCCCCCGGCCGCAATCCGACCTCCAATTCGTCGCGAATCGCGAGTATTATGTGGACCGCCGAATGTGCCGAAATTTCCTCTAAATCATTTCGCGGTTATCAAGCGGATAATGCCTTGTCACTTATGTGCGCAAATGGTCATCTATCACTTTATACCTCACAATTGAAAAATTTTCAAAATTTTATAGCGTTTCGAGAAGTACGGCTAGCTTCGATAACGACGTCTCTAATGTTACCTTCGGACTTATTGGAGTCTGTATCGAGAGACGCACAACTAGTTTGCAAATGTTAAGTTTTGCCGTCATATTTTATACGCGCGTTATTCCACGCGGCGTGTATTTTATCGTGGCAGTAGATCAGCGCGTAAACGAAACGAAGAACCGTTCGTGAGCTCGGCGTCATCCGGCGAATCGGCGAACGTACGTGCGAAATGGTTGAAACCTGATTTACGACGCGATTCGTAACGATCCCATACGACTCCGTGTGTCATTGTGTAATTACAGTGCCCGAGATTACGATGCACTTTAATTCCGCCGATGAATTTTCATTTAGCGTCCATTTATTCGATTACTAGCGAAAAACAGAATAAAAATAAATTGTGTTGTGTCGTTGTGTGCAACAAAAACAAAATAAAAAACACATTTAATACATTATAAATATATAAAATATATAAAATAATAAACATATAATTATATAAATGTATTAAAGTAATTACAATTAAAATTAATTAAAATAAATCGAATAACTAACCCTATTCACTCCAACGTTTTTTTCACCCCAATAATCCTCCAACCATGCACTTTCGAGTCCCACGTGTTTTTTATAATGTTAATAGCTTTGAAAAATTCCCCAAAAATTATTATAATATCTTTGTACCTTCGACTAAAAATCAATGTAAAAAACATTTGAAAATCATTTATTTAAATATTTTTTTATAACAATTATATGTTGACAAACATACGTTACGACTCGTTTTACTTAAAAAATCATAACTCACGAACAAATTGACGAAGCTTAATGAACCAAAACGCAAATTAAAGCTAAAAGTAGTGCGAATGAGAAAAAAAATATAAGATAATTATTAATTAAATAGGAATACTTAATTTCGTCGCCGCAAATTTGGTAATTTTTAAATGGTACAGAAGGACTTTAAAAATTTAAAGAATGCTAGAAAAAGAATTTCTGAATAAGAAAAGGCGAATTTGAAGTATGACAGATATTTTTTATGTAAAAAAATTAATTTTTTTAATATAATCGTAGCTCCTCCCCACCTCTTCCACCTGCCTCTGAGCCATAATAGACCTCTGTAAAATTTTTTTTTTAACGACAAAATTATTTTAAATACGGTTAAATTATACACAAAAATACATTTTTATCGAAAAAAATGCTCATTTACCTTTCACACAACACTGACGTAATCCTCCAATCATGCACTTTCGTGTCCCACCGAGATTTTGATTGTTCCCCGTTTCGAGAGTAAATGAGCTAGGACTTTGAAATTTTTACCTGAGGTTCCCTGCCACAATAACTTTTTTCCGGCGTGGAGGGGATTCTCCCACGATCGTTTGTTTTCCGGAACAAACGACTGTTAGAAATTCGTGGGACACGAAAGGCATGGTTGGAGCGAATAGGGCTAATTATCAAAACTGACGATCATTTGCAAACTTCACCCTTGAATTTATTCAACAGCATAGTCATACAATGGAATAAAAACGTTTAAAATTTAAAAAAAATCCAATTTCAAATCAAGATTCCATAACCATGCAATGTAAATTTACCTTTATTTCGATGAATTTTTGCATGGCAAATCCCTTCCCGAACAAAAACAGTTCGATTTTCGGTGACAACGCATCATCGATTTGATTTGTTCGAGATTTTACCAAATGTAAATTTTATTCGAAATTCAAATGTAACATGAAACCAATAAATCTACAGTATTACCTTATAATTCGCGAAACGTGAGCCCTAGAAATATGCGAACTAGTCATATCCTCCGCAAAGCTCCTCACTCGAGGGATACATCAGGAAGGATACAGCAGATACAGCAGTAGGATAACGTTCTTTCGGGTGAATCCTATCCCCGAGATGCAGACACTTACTCTGATTGGATAGAAGCGGAGGACGAGCGACGGGGATTAAGCATACTTCTCTTATTACGTGTTACATAATCCGGTGGATAATCATACCGTACAATAACGAGAATTTTCTATAATAACGAGAGATGGTAGCAAGCGTACAAGCAAAATTTGTTAATATAGAAAATTTGTTTAGATAAATTCGAAATGTATAATAAATCAGATAGTGCTAAAATTTAATGTATTGACTATTCAATGATGCATTTTAATCTATTCATTTATTTCAAACCTGCACTTTTATTTTCTCTTTGTACCTCTGATTATTTTTCAATAATCAACGACAATAAATATATCGGTACAAATATGCGTTTGATTATCAGCAATAGCAAATTCCTAACATAAACCGGTAATGACTCAACTTGTACAAATAACTGTGCAAAGGTCTAGAAAAGATACGAAGGATACCTTTTAGTATTATACATATTTCGCTTCCTTTGCGTTCTTCTTTGTTTTCCTCCGCTCTTTCTTCGCTTTGTTTTTCTTTCCCTGAATTGATAACGAGCATGCCGACTCATGCGAAACAATAGCTTGTCGGTATCACTGATTATCTACGGTTGCCGTCGTTGTGATTGTCATTATTTTTTATATCTGCACTGATGCTTTTAGGTGAGTCAGATCACAACAATTTAAAATATGAAGTAAACTATTGACTAAAAATTTTACAGGATTAACATTATTTAAATGGGAATTATTAATATCAAAGTAAAGTAATATAAATAATACTCCCTAATTTCATTTAAATAATATTCTAGTAATATTTGAATTACGTAAAAAGATAATTTTAAGGAATTGAAAGGAAAAATTTTCTAAAACTCGGCAGCAATGTAAGATGTGAATTAGATTGATTATAAAATTGTAAAATCCACTGAATATGCCATCGGTTTACGACGTTCTAACATTTACTAGAATTGTTTGCGAAACCGGTTAACGTTCTCGCGTGCAACAGTGTAGCGAGAGCGGCAAGGAGATCGCGCGTAAGGAGAACAGCATAGGATAATAATAATTCCGCATCCGCACGCGCGTATTATAATCTCGGCGCGCCGCGCGCCGCGCGCCGCAAGCGTCTCGGCGCGCGAACCCGCGCGATTTTACAAACGGCGACACGACTTTCATTCGCGCCACGGGTAAATACCAGTCGAGATGCTGCAGCACGATAAAGTCTCTTTTCGCGCCGTCTCGGTAAAATGTATCACTCATATCGCTTATTAGCCGCGCACACGCCGTAAATCGTGCGTTCCACCTGCGCGATCGAACGGCCAACCTGTTCCACCCTGCGCGGCGACCTGCACCCGCATTCCTCGCCGGTGCGTTCTGCGATTTCGACATATCGATCGTGCCCCCGGGACTCCTTCCGATATCGCACCCCGGTGGGGTCCCCCCAACTGTGATCGACGGTAAGAATAGAATCGAATGCAGGCGATGACGAAACAGCTTAAGTAGGGATTACGTTCGAAAAAAAGAAGCATACACGGAGAAAATTTTATAGTAAATATTACTATGGTGTCGCACTAGCTGCGGACCATCGAGGAATTTCAAGTTAAAATACTATAATTATTGTTTTAAAAACGATAAAATAACGTAATTTTTACCATAAACATAGTAATTTAACTTAAAATTCCTCGATGGTCCTCAGCTAGTGCGACACCATAGTAATATTTACTATAAAATTTTCTCCGTGTATATAAGTTACAACACTGCAAATCGAAGTGTTTTAATTAATACACTTTTGTAGTCACTTTTTAAACGTTTAGGCAATATAAAATTCAATATAAAAACACATAAAGCGTTTTTCAAGTGTTAAACGCATAATATAAGACACTAAAACCGAATTAACGTTCACTTATTAATCGAAAAAGTGTTTGAAGTGAACCGTTTAAAAAGTGACTACAAAAAAGTGTATAAATTAAGACACTTCGATTTGCAGTGAAATGACCTGAAAATGTCACGAAAGGAGGGGAATTGATCTGTGGAATATGTAAGAAGATAATAGAATTTCTTAATTTTATTTCAACACGAACTTAATTATCTTAATGAGACTTTCGGGGACATGTCGCGCAATTAAAGATATTGAAAGTTCGTTAAATATCAGAAAGTGATTAATCTCGAACATTTTGCAGTTTCTTGAAATTCTTCGAAAGCCAGTAATAATAGTTGAAGTTGAGACACAATATTGCTAAGTAGCGATTTCTAATAGCGTTGTTGTTCGAACCATTTAATTATATATACGTGACATGTAATTAAAAATAAAATTGCGCGTAAATACGTAACAAGCACTCGGTTCTCTCGACAATTGCGAGTAAGTACTGGTTCGAGCATCGTCATTAATCTCTCGCCCTTTTCTCTCTCTCTCTCATTCTTCTCTCTGTATTGCACACGACGAATATAACAAAAGCTCGGACGCTATTTTTCAAAGAACTTCGATATTTACTGAATTCCAGAGGCACTCATTCGTACAATTTCCAAGCTGAATGACCTTTCCTAGCCGTTATGTGGATCCCGATGTGTGTTTGTACCAAGTACTCCGCAAACACGTCAAATGAAATACGATGAAACTTGGGTAACGAATTGACTCGAAACTCGATCTCGGCCCTAGTCGTCAGTACATAAATCACGTATAAGATGCGAGAGCTCTCTCGAGTGCCACAGTCGGAGAGATACATAGTAGCACACTCGTGCGCGTTTTGCTGTTACGATTCCTACATTTATCGTCAACAGGTCAGACCGGCTCTGGAGAACACGCGCGTCGGTTTCCTCGATACAAGAGAGCAAGGGACGCGACGAGTTTTAACGCGGAAAAGAGAGGGCGGGCGTAATGCATCAATATTGCGTCGAGGTGAAGTAAGACGGTGTCGAGTGTTATGTTTCGCGACGAGAAAATATCTGCATTATTTAAAAGTGCTACAGGTTGCAACGCTCAATATTAACGCTTGATTGCTTAAGAGAGTTATACGCGAGAGCTAAATATGAGAGCTAAATTGGCCTAAATAATTAATCTGTCATTAAAATTATCTCCAGCATGCATTTTGTATACTTTCTTCGCTCCGGACTAGCGTCTTAATAGTCTTAATACGGTAATTATATATACAGCGAACTAAATTACAAAATGGAAATGGGATTAATCCGTTTATATTCATTGAAATTCAGGCCACCTTTACATATATCTCAATTATTTCAGAAACATTTGTGATATTTCACTATACATATAAAGTATCTTTATTAAACAGATTTCGTTCTTCGTGTACAATGTACAATACATATATACCAATTTAAATTTGGCAGCGTCGAAACATCCGTCTCTCTCATTTATTATAGACACCCGACCATATAGTCGGCCGATTATTTTTCATTCTGACTTCATGAAGAGGGAGCGGGACAATGAAAGCGATTCGAAGTGTTCGTCATCGCGAGATAAGATGGACACGTCCCGGGCGGCGACTTGATTGTCTCATCACGTGAAATCTATCTATACGCAACGAAGTAGCGTATAAGTGATGAAAGGCATGTCTTTCTAGTCCGGCTAAACAACTATGAGCGCTACTATTTTTACGATTAGCGCGTAAGTCACGTGCCAATAAGCCAGAAAAAAAGAGAGCCTGCTCATACGTTAGTTATCTCTGACGCATTCGGAGCGGTTGCATTGCTTATGCAGGTGACATATTTATAGGCGAGCGTGATCTTTTCTTTTGTAATTAGACAAAAAGTAAATCCATCGAACCAATCGCACGTGCGCAAATGCGACCGCGCATGATTGACGATCGGCAAAAAAGTTATGCACCAAGTAACTTTAGTAGGTCAGTCTTTTTCAGAGAACGAGCAATTTGTAAAAGCTTGTACACCAAAATTATATTATATGCATAGTTAAGATCAAATATCATACACTATACCGAAAATACATTTTTTATAAATTAAAAAATTCGATTTGCTCATAATTAAAATGTGACGAAATGTTTCCACGTTTTTAGTTTGAATAAAAATAAGATCATAAATTAAATTCAAATAAAGTTCTATTTCAGTCTCGAGTATACCGATGATTTATTTATTCTATCTTACATTTAATTTATTAAAATTTTTGTTCTAATGTTTAGTATTTAAAATAATTTTGATCATTATCAATATTTCAACAAGTATTATTTTTTTCTTAATTTATAGTAATTTTTCAGTTAAATTTCTCTTTATGCAGCAAGCATACGAAAATATGTAAATAATATTTCTAATTTACCAAGAGTCGTTTCTGGTATGCATGCTCGTTCATGTGAACATTTCACTCAACGGAAAATGGCGATGAGAGAAATATAGCACGCAGTGAGTTTTCCTGATTGGAATGTGGCGTAATTATTTTTCAATGCCACGCGTCCCGTTAATGAGTTATCACGGGTTACGCTTATTATACAACAATAAGAGCAACAATAAGGTTACCCACATTATGCCACTTTCTCTCGAGCGACGACGACGGGCGCCAGTAATGCATGGCCGATGCGTTTACAAAGTCTGTCAACCCATTTCTGATTGAGTTTCGCCGCTCACTATGGTAAGAAATATACATGTACATAAAAACAATTGTAATCCACCACGCATATCAATAAACTTATGCAGCCTCAAAAGTTAACAAAAACATTTTTTATCGACGAGATAGAATTTATTCAACTATTGTTCTGTTCATAATTATTTAACTCCAAAAAAAAGATTATTTTACTGATAAAATAAGTATATTTCATTTACTTAATTAATTAATTTTCATAAGAAAGAATATTTTATAAAGAAAGTTAATAAAATTTATTTCTACAATGATTAGTGTTCTATCGCTCGATCTTAATTAGCAGTTATTATTGCTGTATCAGTACGGTATAGGATTACCGTTATTTTTTTCCTCATCCCCGTTGGGAACTTCTTAAATCGAACATCTGGTTGGTAAAAAAAGAATATGCGCAATATCAGTAATCTCTTAAAATAGAAGACGATTTATAGACGTTCAAGCACATTTACTATTTTTTTCCAGAGCATCTCGCCTATTTCAATGACAGTTGGTCACTTTGAAGCAGAATACCTCTCAACTAAAATCAAATGTTAATCGAGTTATCGAGTTACAAGGAAATTTAAAAACATTTAAACACATAGTTTTTATTGATAACGTCAAAATAATAGCTGAACTTCTATAATCAAATCTAAATTTAATATAAAGCCGACACTATAATCAGAGGGTTACTCGGCAGAAGTTTAATTTTTTAATATTAAATAATTTCTCTCATATTGAGATTTAAACATATAATTTCAAGTAAGTGCGTTAAATGGCTAAATATACACGTACATCGCAAAATAAACGAGTTAAGAGACATATGATTGATGAGCGCGACTTATTCTCAGCATTTTGATACTTAACCACCGTGCGAACACGTCAACACTTGGCTGCGTCTCGAGCAAACATTAATGACATTATTACTAGGTGTATGCGCTTTATCCCGCCAAGTGGGCCGCTATAAGAAGTTTCAATGAATTTACGTAGAACAGTTGTAAAACGAGTGTTGCAAATCGAAGAAGAATATAATGCGCCCAACATCGCTAAAAATTAAGAATGTTACGGTCAAGTACGACTTGAGCTCTCGCCAGACATTTCTGCTCATGAGAATAGTGTCGCCAAACATCGTACGATCAAGAAATTTGTCGAATCGATATAAGAAAGGTTATTATTCATCATGATAACAGCAAACACACGTATATAACTCATATATCGCTAAATTAAAACCACATTATACAGATAAAATAATCTAATCAAAGTTCTAATGTTCGAATTGTTAGACCAAAAATCATAATATAAAATATGAATTTATTATATCGATCGATCAGATTTCAATTTCACTGAAATTACGGTCCATGGAGATGATTTTTCCATCTCTTTCTTTTCCCTCTTCTCTCTCTCTTTATCCACGATAAGAGAAAAAATATAGCAGAAACGCCGTATGCAAAAACCGCGTATTTTTTTTCCACGATAAAAATTCAATCTTCCGAGATTACGCCGCTTTCACGCCTGAAGAAGACCAATATGAAATTTTACGGTCACAATTCGCTCGTGACAAGATCGTATAACTCACGCATTCCGGAATACCACGACGCCGCGGCTGACTCACTCACGACGGCGCGCAGCTAATCCGGTGACCATTCGTTAAAATTAACTAACTAATTGTAGGTCGGAATATATACCGCGCACGGGACATAAATATATATTCTCGCGAGCTCTCTATTTTATATCGAAGAGAAAGAAACTCGGACAAGCGCGCGCCAAGAGGGAGTAAATTATTCGCGGCGTTTTTATCGCGACAATTACGATGTCCATCAATAATGCAAATGCGCTCTAATCATGTGCATAACTATGGCACGCAGCATGACGTCAAGTGTATCGTAGACAGGAGCAATTTTAGCGTCGTTAAATTTACTTTAATCATATAACGTCTATCACGCTGCTTCGAAATATTATTTACTCCAGGGAAGCTGACGTTGACGTATACACATAAATTATAAACATATTCAATATTAATAAACAATGCTGCAATCCATAACTCTGTTTTCTCTTTTAAACGATTACGTCTTAATGCACAATATTATTGATTTCTTGCGGCTCGTCGTATATGAAACTTGTGTATGCATAATAAAGTTTGCTTAAGAAATTGTGACAGTGCACAGTGGTGTTCAATAAGAAGAATTTCGTTACGAAAGGATGAAATCGAGCGAATAACGTAAACGATATATTAGCGGAATAAATATAGGAAACATTGTGTTGCTCGTAACAAAAATGAGCGTGTTTCGCGAATATGTATCCCACTTTCGTGCGAAGATACGTCCCGCCGTTCTCTCCGAGAGTGGCAAACTATAATATAAATCCGACTGGACTGGCGCGCCGGGACTACACACGGCGAGATTAATGTGATTACCTGTTCAGGTAACAGTGACACGGTGTGAACTGCCCTTGGGTGCCCGTCTCTTTCTCTCTCTCTCCACGACATAGCGTCGGCAACGCCGCAATTCCGTGTCGTCGTGTTCGCGACGACAGCACGCACCGCGAGCGCGATTTGAGAATTTTCCGCGCGAAAAGGAACTCGCGTTACCTCGCGCGCGTGACTTTATCGCGCAATTTTTGCATACCTCGGCTCGATTACGATAAACCGCGTGCGCGAGCGCGGTGGCGACAGCAATTGTTTTCGTCAATAACGATCGCGAAAAATGCTCGATCGATGGAAACGTACGCTCATCACGAGTCGAAACTTGATCGGTGTCACCGGAGACGGGTTATAGTTGTACTGTTTTTGGCATGTTGTCAAAAATACTAAAAACTGATACAACTATAAACACATCTGCCTCATAGCAAGCACTAATACTAGCTCAAAAAAGATATAGTAAAAACTTCGATATTTAGAAAAACTTTAGTTTTTCAGGTTAAGCTCGTAATTATCATGTTCTTTTCCCGTTTATATTACAATATCATTATAATTTCTTATACATATAAGTTCTTTGCTTTTCATTAAAAAGTTGTAAATTAGAAAATAAAAATTGGACGGTATCAAACCTGTTAAATGATTATAATACGCAACAGTCCTTTATTGAATGTTTACTATTAATCCTCGAAAGTACATATGCATCCTAATATAAGTTTGCAAAAACTCAAATAGCAGAAAGATTATTTCAATAAACGTAATTTGGGTATATCAAAAAATTAAGATTTCTTAGCAAGAAAGAAAAGATTTGATCGAAGATAGAACTATTTAAAAAAGTAAATAATAGAATACTTTGAAGATGACTTTTATATCCACGGATTCAAAGAATTAACTAAAAATTTAGTAACTTTAAAACTGAAAAGCAGCATCATATAACGTTAAAGAACAATTTTTTTTTAGAATAAGGTCACGTTATAAGAATACTGCAAAACTTTTATAAGAGGGACACTCTATAAACGTCTCACATTATTTTCAGAGATCTCTAACACGATAGATTAAGTCCAGATTAGATAAGAAAAACATAAAGGAGACAAATATTTCACGTAGAATCTTGTAGCGCTCGGCTGACGGAACATTACAGCCGTAAAGGAAATCGCGAAAGTCGAGGTGAATAATAGCTGACGAATAATCTCGAGTCTAAAAAGTTAATCCGTTGCGAATTTGCTTATCTGGCTCGGAAGTTCCATCTCCGTGACGGGCATCTCCAATTGCGAACCATGCCTATCTCTCACAAAATTCTTATTCTACAAGGATTAGATAGTGGTATCTCGGTTTATATATAGGGTGGCAACAGATACACATCTATATAGGTTGCCCCATAACGGATCTTTTACGTCCAATTCATCGTTGATTTTTCTACGAGAATTTAATTGCACATATTCCCCCCTGGCAATCTTTTAATACTTAAGCAAAAAATTAATTAACATTGAATGTTAAATATTTTAGTAATAACAGTAATATATATATATTGATTAATACGTAAGAAATAAGAGAAATATATTGAACAATCTTAGCAACATAGAATTTTTTAAATGTAGCTAAAGAACGTGATTATTGTAGAAGTTAATAACAGCAATAGCATGATACTCGTATATCGATTTTATCTTAAGGTAGTGGCAAGAAATAATAAAGCTGATAATCAAGAGACGATCGATAGGTAGTACCGTTAAGAAGATCCTATGTGATAGAAAAAAAAAACGAGAATTCGGAAAAACGCAATTCAGTTTTCTAGCATACTACGATCTGCGCATAATGCGTCACGACAAAATTACAGTAGCGATATACCGTAGCGATAATTACCGTACGGTCTATTTGCACAGCGCGATGAAAACAAAGTCAACGTTTTACACTCCGCACGAAGGACTGCAACTTCTACATTTATTTTCTTCATAAAAATTATTATAATTCTTCCAACCAAATTTTTTCAAAAAATATAAATAAAAATTGAGCGAATATTACACATCTTTGACTTTTGCGTTATTAGCGAAGAGGAAACGGGGCGCTTGGATTCTGCAAATGTGCGATGGCAAAAAAGAGAAAAAGAGGGAGGAATAAACGATTTCGCGCGAGCCGATCGTAATCGCCGCAGCCCGCGGTCGTTATTCTTCACTGCTTGGAAAAGTCGTTTCTCTTATTGCCATTGTCGTTTCGCACCATTCGACTACTTTGACCCTCGACCTTCTGCATCCGTCGAGCATGCTCATATGTACAATGCATACAGATACGAGTGCATCACGCTCTTATATACGCTGGTTCCAAGTTCACTGCAGCAATCCGTTTTATCTACGTGAGTTAATTTGCTTTCAACTCGGGCTTCGCTTTAACAAAATTTTGACTTGTATGAAGTTACAAAGATTATAAAGCTGAAGAATTTCTTAAGTGTTGAAAAAATCGTGAAAAAGAAGCTTAAAAAGCGAGTACGATAACATATTTCAACGGAACGACGATAAGAACTTATTGCACACGTATGTTGATCATCATCACTTCTTTTTTTTCTCGATTATAATATTTTCTTCAAATTTCTTCAAACGTCCGTCTTTGAACCTGACATATTATGCAAGCGAGGCTATGCGTACACAATTCACAGATTTTAAAGTTAAATTTACACGAATGAATGGCACTATCTAACCTTTGTTATGTCAAACCGGAATATAAGAATCCGAAGATCGATAACAAATGTCGCGATGTGCGGAAATTATGTATGTCAACGTTTTCAAATAAAGCCGCTCAAATTGTATGTTAATAACAGTTACGATATAATTCATTGCAGTCTCAAGGTGAGAATAATGAAAAAATTTAACATACAATGATGTGCTCGTGTAGGTACATCGTCACGAAGTACATTGCGCGAATGTAATGTGGAAACTTTTATTTCCCACCGATTGCACGAGTCATACGCGTTGAAGAGAGAATGAAAAGCAAAATCCCTTTTGCACATAATAATTCTACTAATATTTAACGATAGCTTCAAAATTATCGTAAGATCAACTCCTTAAGATAGACGAAGAATAAAATATCGCGAGATCTTTATCCGCAGTAATAAAATTCAGAATAAAAATATATCCTCTTGATCTCAATTCGAATGACGCAATTCTGCCTTTGTTTTCTTTTCTGTTCGCGGGTGGGTGTTGGAAACGGCGACCGACTGATATCGCGAAAAAAAAGAGGTTGATCGTCGGCGGAATTAAACATAAGGCGCATTTCGAAGTGACCCCGTCAAATTCTCTCTCTCTCTCTCTCTTTCTTTTTTTTTCTCTCGAGATAGCAGCAGACCGTCATTGGACGCGCATCGCGATGCGATGGTGATGTAACTTCTCCTTCTTTGTTCTGCCTCGCCGGCCGCGTCCGCGTCGTGCGTGTTTGCAGACAGTTCGGCTATCTGGGCAGCTGAGAAACGGACGGACCGGATCTTTCCTCGAATCGTGCGAATCGACGTGTTCGGTATCGCAATTTCACGGCGAGCCGTAATTCTACCCTCCGAGAGCGGGGCTGATAAAAGTCTTGTGCAGACCACAGTCGAGTATCTGCGAAGTACGAGTATCCGCCGGATTAACATTCTGGCGGTCTAACTGCCGACTGCCGCACGTAGTCGAGATCATTGAAGACGAGCGCGGATTTTTTCGGAAGCTATTGCAAATCTTGACTCAGAGACGGAGAGACAGAAAATGTTAGAATATCAACAAAAAAAAAGGGAGAGAATTTTAGATAGATAAACTGTCCAATTAAAATTTACAAAATTTACAAAATTATGTTCTTCAATTTTACACAAATATTTAAAAGATCGTCTTTTGTTATATAACAATTATTTTTCAAAGACAGAAAACAATTTCTTTCCGTACGCTTGTAGCTTTTCAATCTTATAATCTTCTGAAATATATATCATTGAACGGATGACAGAAAATAAAAATATTGCTTGTTATTTTAATGTAAGCTTTTGTAACATCATTAATAAGAAAGATTTATGTATTGAGGAAAAAGAGAGAACCGAAAAGAAGTCGTTATATAATACTAAGCGATAGTGGAAGATTCGTATAAAATTTACGAAGCAATCGTCGTAACGACGATATTTAATGAGCTGCGGACGCATCGAATTATCTCGCATGCTACTCGATATATGAACCGCTTCGTACCGCTCCTTATCGTACGTTATCGTACGTACGAACCCGCAAGATAGTGTCATTTAGCCAGTAGAAATAACAGATAATCGCGAAATTAAACTCACAGTCTATTTAGATCAAGATTTGCTGTGAAAGTCTAACGGTATTTACCTTTATAAAACCAGTTATTTCATGCGTATTTCATAAATAATGAATATTTATAATTGTTGTTCAACAGCGTATTACTATTGCAAGATATATTTTAGATACTGCACATGCAAAATAAACTGGAGAAGCAAAATAAAGTTGAACCAAGCCCTAATCAACAGATTACCACCAACAAATTTACTTGTTAATTATATCAATAGTCGAACGATTTTTCTATTTAAAAGTTTCCTCCCTCTCCCGGATTTATAAATCTCGTGGCAAGTAAAAGAAAAAGCTCCCAGCGCTATTTAGAATACAGAAACGCGCAGAAATCAGAAACAGCGCCGCGAGTTACCGAATCCCATCTTAACGGTTAACGTCAGTGGTATAGCGGTGGTTCACAATGCGTCCATAAAATTTACAACGCTGTAAAAGCATCGCGCGTGCCAACTCGACCACCAGCAGCAGCAGCAAGCGCAGCGGAGACGATGTCCTCCCCATATAGAGAATATTTCCCGGCGCTGATATCCTAGTTTACGTCACGTTCCCTTCTGCCCATCGTCCGTGAATGCGACGGTCGTGCGCATTAACAAAAATCAATAACCAATAATTATGGTCGCCGTGGTGGCTGTTGCCTCCCCCCCTCCCCTCCGCCTCCGCCTCCGTCGTCGTTGTCATCGTCGCCGTCGTCTTTGACGCCTTTGTCTCGTCGTTAATGATCGCGCGTTCGTTGCCGAGAGAGAAAGAGAGAAAGAGAGACGGCTAACGGCTTCCACGGCGCGTGAGTCTCCCGAGGGCGCATTTTTGCGAGAGGCAAAACGCGGTCACGCAGACGTGGGGAGCAAGGAAAGAAAGCCAAGGCGACGCTATTTTTCCCGCACGGACGAACGGACGGGATGGACGTGTATGGACGAAAGAACGAACGGATGGATGGACGGACGCGGACGGACGGACGGACGAACGGACGGATGGATGGACAAACGCACGAGTGCGTACGGCTCGCGGCCGGCCGGCTCGACGATAAGAGGAGCCTTGGCAACGTCGCAGCACGCACCGGAGAGAGGATCTATATCCCGACTCGGTGCGACGCGATGCGACGCGACGCGAGTGACGCGACGCGACGCAGCATGCCGCACGGTGCGTTCGGCTCGGCTCGGCAACGCTCGCGGCCGAGCCGTAACCATGTGACTCACAAACGCATTCTATTCGGACCGATTTCGCATCTTCCGTGCGCGGTCCTGCCGCTAGCCGAGACGCAATGGAACGGAAAGATAATCCCCCGAGGAGAAATATTTATTGAAATTTTCTTAGGTATATCGCTTTGTCGCGATAGGCTCTGCGAAAGATTGGTAGAAAGGATAATCCACGGATTATCCCATTGTCCTATATTGCGGTATAAGTATAGAATAGATTGGAGTCCAGAAACATAATGAAATGTAAGGATAATAGCGTAAGAAATTTACAGCCTAGTTTTTACACATTTACCTAACATTGAATGCGAAATTTACCGAATAATCTGATGAACTAGGCTTTGTTCTTTGTCGGGAAACAAACAAGTAATAAATTGTTATATTTCTCTTAATTAATTCGATTCAATAGAAGCTTTTTATCAGAGTTTTAATTGCCGAAATACCTAACGTTAAATATTAAAACATCCAAACGCCGTGAACAAAGAGAGCCTGCACGAAAAGAGCAATCGATAAAACTTTCATTGCGCAGAAGACCTGAAATGGAGAATGTACTGATGCAATCAGGGTTTTTTGGGCACACTGTGTAACTATCTACCGTCGGTGCGCGCGATGGGCTATTTAGTAGTCGCGATACTTAACATTATTGCTGACGGCGGAATCAGTTACACGGCGCCTACCGCGGCTAGCCAAGTTTCTATTTTGCTACATGTGGCTCGCACGCCGCGTGCAGCATGCGTCGACAGTGACGCATTGCATACGCGATGTGCTACTTGCAGCCGGGGATAGCGAACGATAACACGACACCCGCTATCGAGATACCGGTATCATAATTTGCCGCGCGAAGTATATTAGATATTATAGAGTGGCAGTTAATGATTTAATTAACTATGTTAAATTAGCGCTAAGTACTGTTTAACCTGTCGGAGTTTAATTCGAAAAAAAAACTACGTATGTAAAACGAGAGGAGCATGCATAATGATCCACCTACTCAGCCGCCGTATCGGGAGGCGAAAATATGATCTCGTATAGCGAAGTTGCTTACAATATCAGGAAGTTGGTTGCAGTTGGGGTTTTTTTTTTATTTCAAGCGAGTTGAGCCGCCGCTGTAAGCGAGCGTCTGGTAACAAAACCGGTGGTAGAGATCGGTTGGCGTGCAAAAGGCGGTCTCTCACAAACACGTGCGCTGACGCAAAAATGCAGCTCCCGCGCGGGCTGCCGCTACCGCTGCCGCTGCTGCTGCATTCATTTGCAACGCACACTTCGTCCATGCCACTCTCTTTCTCTTTCTCGCGCCTGTCCGCCGCACCACCGGTGACTCAGTATCGTTGAATTCAAACTTCTGCCGTATGCGCATTCTGCTGCTTGCTGCCCGAGCACCCATACACTCGCGTCTTTGACCGACCGACCGACCGACCGACCGACCGACGCGACGCGACGCGACTTGTTTCACGCGCGACCGAATGCAGGAACGCGAGCGCGTTCCAGTTATGAAGAAATATTAAAAATATTCGACTAACGAGCGGATAAACGCCAATAGAGACAATGACCTACAATTTCCCCACTATCTCATTCGCACGATAAATGTTTGATGAGTTTGACAAGTGTTAAGCTCGTAATTATAGGCTTTACTTGAATCTCATCTCAAAAACTCGCATCATGTGAGATACAGAATAAGATTTTATATCCGGAGACACTATATATTGAGACGGATCAGTCGCATTTTGATTAGCGCTTAAACTGAGATTGTTTAACTGAGAAGCGATATGACTACTCGAGTGAGAAACCTGACGCTTTTTAAAGTGTTACACATATTTTAATAAATTAAATTCTTACGAGATACCTCGTAATATTAAATATATATATATTTTCTTTTAATAAAATAAGCACATATATACAATCTGAGACATATAACATTATACACTTATTATGGACAAACGTTTTTTTTTCTTCTCTTTTTGTCCCATATTTAAAAATTAATTAACATAGATATGGTATCACGTAATTATGTTTATCAGTTATTTCTTTTCAATTAAAGCAAATTATCAATAAATATAGGTATAATAGAAGAGGCTATAAAAAATTAGTGCTTTGAAACAAAATTAGTGCGTTATGACAGTAAATAATATCAAAAATCATTAGCACGATTTTTTTATTACTTAAACTAAAAAAATATACAAGATTAAAATGTTTCCTGTCTCTTTATTATCTATGTACATTAAACTAGGATTAAGTAGAAAGAATTAATTTTTATTTCACATACATAAATATCTTAGTCCAATCTTCATCTCTGTCCATCTGATGACATGAAAAAAACCATGAAGAACTAATCCGAAAATTTTATTAATTGTACGACTTAATGCTACACGACTGCCTAAATAGTATTCTAAAGATCGTATCTTCATGGCATTTCCAACGTTTTCTAAAATATTCTTGCCTGATGCGTAAAATGCTCGGTAAAAAATGTAAAAGATACGATTATCTTTACAGATATAAAAACAATTTTTCTTTTGTGTGTTGAGATCACTTTCTAGCTTCTACCGAGCTGCCTCTGCGAAGTATATTTCCTATCTATTTTCTTGACATGTATATTTGTGAGTTTATACTATAAATTTCAAGCACTCGCGTAATGATATACCAGATATACCGATGTAATAAGGTCTGTTTTATGAGCTTGATGTATGCACAAGTATGTGCATTCTCGTATGTATAATAAATCGACGAATGACTGTACCATTAAATCTTAGCACTAATCTGTCGTAGCCTCTCCATTTTGAGGAAATAAATCTAAGTAATTTATTTGTAAGATTCTAATGCTATTAACTTGAATTTTCAATTATTTTTACATAATTATGCATCTTATACATATATATTATAAAAAATTTCGTAGATTCATTGCCTCGTATTAAAAGCTCATTTTTCACTCATTGGTGTGATGTGCAGAAGCGGAGTTATAACACACCTACATTAATCTATAAGCATATAGTGGAAGACAACCAATCTCCTCAAATATATTCCAATTGCACCAGTGTTCAAAATAACTAATGTTTCAAAAAATAATTATAATTCTTTTATATCTTTTTTCCTTTCAAACAGATAATTTAATAATTATACTGAAAAGATCCTTTTCTTAAATATAAATATTTTTTTAAATTGAAGTCTCTCTAATTCTTGTATTATAAATAATCCAAAAAATTTTAAACATCTTAAAGATTTTATTTATATCTATAAAATAATTTGGATTATTCTAAAATAATGATAATCAATAATTCAAATATCTAATTGATATCTTCAATAATATATAATAATAATTATATTTTATTAAATATTTTTTAAAAAATATTTCTTAAAACGGCCAGAAAAGTATGTACCGTGTATTACACAAAATGATGCAAAAGATAGGTGTACAGAAATGCGCCACGCGACTGCCACCGCAGTAAATACGTTAACAATAAAACGGAAATAACTAAACAAAAGATTGCTCACCCCATGGTTGCTCCGCCGTTGCCTGAGCCTCCCCCCTCCCCCCCCCCCCCCCCCCCCCCTCTCTCTCTCTCTCTCTCTCTCTCTCTCTCTCTCGTTCCTCGATGGCTGTTTCTTCGTGGTACTCGCACAACACTCACTCGCAGGAACAAGGTTAATTACGATCGCGCGCGCGAGCGTGTTACGCATGGATGCGATGATCGCGCGATACTTCGCACGGCACTCTCGACGTTAATCGCGTCGCGACGCGCACTTTATTACACCGCGACGGAGCGAGTGCAGCACGAGGAAAGCGCGTTATGCCCGCTCGATAGCCGTGACGTCTCGCAAATTAACGCAACGGTCGAATCCGAAAATGGCGGACCAAATCCGAGGATGCTGCGGAAGGGTGCAATCTCACTAGAGGAAAACGCAGGCAAACGCAGGAAAACGCGGAACGGAAAAGAAGCATAGTGGGAGGTAACGAATCAGAACGTTTCTCCAAAGACCGTTCCGATTTTTGGACTACCTAAACGGGATCAATCACGTGACTGCGAATACCAAGTTTCTTATACAATAGATACCCTGATGCATGGAAACGTTCTGATTGGTTACCTCCCACTATGCTTCTTTTCCATTCAGTTTTTCCGTTCCGCCTCCGCGTTTTCCTCCACGTGGGATTGCACCCTAACAGACGGTACGCTCGCGCGTTTTCGGGCGATGATTGGCTGCATTTTGCCGAACCTCTGCTTAGCTAAGCGCAAAGTAGCAATTAAGAAGATGCTGTAGTGGCAGTAATTACCGACATTTTTTTGTCAACACACAAAACTTTGAATTGGCTTTACGGTATTAAAAAGATTTTGTTACAGAATTAAAGTACGTACAAAAACGGAGTGCGCTGCAATCGATTTTACATCAAAAACGAAAAAAAAATAAAAAAATTATAGTTTTGTTATCGATTTCTGCGGTGGACTCGTGACAACATTTGCTGCACATAAAAATTTAGACTGTACGTATAAAATAAGCATAGAGCTCACTCGGAATTACAAAAAAAGAACAACGTTGTGCTTTCAGAAATGAGCCTAGAAGCTTTAGTATAAGAGAAAAATGTATCTAAAAATCTCATGTGTATTATGTATGCGTGCGGAGTAGTATTGCGTGTAGCGAGAGATGGTGCAGCAATCAAAGAAGGACAGTCATTTCGTTAGACAAAGACAGATATAGAAAAAACAAGATTAGAAATGTTGACATTATCGCCATCGAGGAAGTTCGGCCGTCACTCCAGGATCTCCTTAAGTGTGATTGGTCGGACCTAAAGGTAAGAACCAATCACATTCAATTGCTACTTTGCGCTTAGCTAAGCAGAGGTCCGGCAAAACGCAGTCATTGTGTCATGTTAAGCCCGGTCTACGTAATTCGCAGTTCGCGAAACGCAAGACACACGCACGGTCTACATGTCAATCTAACCTCTCTGTGTATAAAGACCGGCCCGCTTTAAGTCGCGAGTACACGAGCGCCCGAACGGGCGAACATTCCGCGGAATGCGCAAAAGTCCCCGAGCGTCGACGCGCCGACGCGACGGTTGGCGCGATCGGGCGAAATCTCGCGACGAGATAAATCGGACGACGCGTCTTATCTACGTCGCGCGACGCTCGCGAACGCCGGATTCACGCTACACGCTTGACAAATATTCAAATGCCGGGTTAACTGCGTATTATACTCAGTACTCACTAATCGGACGCGTCGTGACACCGCTCGACCCGTCCGGAGTCGGTCCGCTCCGCGTCCGCGCCATTTTGACAATGGCTGACAAATTCGAGGGGAACCGCGGCAACTTCACTTCGATTCCGCGCGACACGACGCGAGTCACTTCGCGCCGTTAGCGAGGATGGACGAAAGGGAATGTCCCCCAATATATATACGCGAATATATGATAATTTCAAGTAAATTAATGTTTAATCTGAAAATCAATTTAATAATAAATGTTTAATTTGAAAATGTATAACCTGAAAACTCTAACAAATTAAACCTTAAACCTTTTTTTAGTTTCTAAAGTCTTCCGAAAATTCATAGCTAACAGCGCCAGTGGTCAATTTTATCATTACGCAACGAACTGCCAAGAAATATACGATCGAGAATCGATATCACGTACGATATATGTACTTGCTAAGTATTTTGCGAGTTTGAAATACATGCATTAATAAAACGATTGATATATCGCAGTTTTCCGTTGGTTGGAACACTCCATTCGTATTCGTCAATCACCTTGCGACCTCAATTCGAAAAATCACATTCGAATCGGCGAACAAAAGCGCGACGCGAGATATACAGATACTCGTCGACCTAAGTGTCGTTAATGAGATAATGGCCGAAAAAGATGACAATTAAATGACGATTAATTTCCTACCGCGAACGAACGAACGACGCAAAATTCGTGCATCGATAAACCGCCGCCGCTTCGATCCTGAAAATTGTTAAGACGTACGCTCGCGCGATATAATCCGCGGAAGTTAATTAATCGCACGTGCTGATACGTAATAACTGCGATCGCGTTTCGAGAAATGATAGGAGAGCCGACCGCCTCCTTCGAAGCTCGCCGTACGAATGAGCGACCGAACGTAAACAAGACGGCGCGCGGCACAGCGTCGCGCGTCGCAAAAACAAGCGTCGAGCGTTGTATGTACTCAGAGTCGTCGCCACTACGAAATACTTATGATTTTACGAAACGTACGCGCCGAATAGTACCTGCTGTGTAATCCGAGTTGATCACAATGAATGGATTACCATCGCACATCTGGGGCTCCGTTTTGTGAACTCGTCGACGTCATGTAAGTTGATGAATAATTCTACTCGATTGAGAGCCATTTGGAAGCTTAATTTTATTTAAATTTGATGAGTATTTTGCGATTTAATTGACACGTGTGTATTACTGGAAATGTGAATACGATTGATTTTAAACATTTTATTTATACGCGATTAAAACACAATATTTTGAATAATAAAATGTTATGTAATATATAATTCGAAATAAAATAATATTTGTAAATTTTATATAATTCAAATTTTACTTCTCTCCGATAAAAATTCGGGAAAGAAAACCAATAATGATTTAAGTCACATAAATATATTTTTGATCAAAATAAAGACAAGGCATTTTCATTCTTCAAATAAATATTATATTGCTATAAATAAATATTATATGTATTTATTTGAAGAATGAAAATCCCTTGTCTTTATTTTGATCAAAAATATATTTATGTGACTTATAAATCATTATTGGTTTTCTTTCTCAAATTTTTATCGGAGAAGTAAAATCGAGTGATTTTAACAAATCAAGAATTGTCATTTTTAATAATAAATGAAGAAAATCAGATTAAAGCCATCGCAAAGAATGTTGCGACACAATCTCATTCTTTCTTTCATTTATCATCCGAATTTTATTGCTTTCAAGACATAGAAAATTCGAAACAAATTATTATAATAAATGTGTCTCCTCTATAGGTATATCCTTTTTCCAATAAAACGAAGATAAACATTATTTCTCAAATAAAGCTTAAATTCAATATGCGAGCGAGTTTATGAAAAAGATTCATGCAAGAAAGTGGATTTCGCTGCTTTCTTAATTAATAAGAAATATAAGAGAATTATTGTTCAACATTATCATTCAGGGCATAGAAGTGTGATAAAAAATAATGTTCTAACTTCTAGTTGTAACACTTTAAAAATGTTTTTCTTGAATCGCGCATACACTGCGCATTACGAAGTCAGGTTTATTTTATACGAGTAATCTTGTTTCGCTTCTCAGTTAAACATTTAAGCTATTGGAATTATTTAAACGCTCGATTTCTTCTCAAGTCATCTCCGAAGCACGCTTGAATGATATGCACTTTTTCCTCGACTCAACTGCGACGAGATTCAGGAACTATTAATACATCCTCTCACAAGAATCGATTATTGAACCGTAATAAACGGAACACTGGCTGAGACAAACTTCATTTAAACGTTCTTAGTTGAATCGCGATTACAAATACGATATTACGAATATGAAATTGACTGTCAAGATCGGTTTATTGAACAATATCGCGTTTCAAGATTGATTTCGTTTCGAATTCCTCAGCAGAAATGTGATTACAAATTACCTAGGTCTGGACTACTAAAATAGAAATAGAATAGAAATAGAATCGATCGATGGACAAACAAAAGTATAATAAAAATTCCATTTTGAGAAAAATCCATTTAAAGTCTGTATTCTATCTTACGAAATATCTGAAGGTAAAATTTATTAATTGCTAATCGCGCAGCTGCCGAACTATTTAATGGCTCAACACTTTTAAACGTATTTCTCCATATTCTGGACTTAGGCACGTACTATGACATTTAACAACCGAAACGTACGGTCAAGTCATCACATAATTCCATCGTATTCGAAACGCACGGCATCGATCTTCGTCTCTTACGCAGTCGCAGATCGAAACCTTACTGTCACGTTGCGACAAATTAGAATGTCACGTCATCGGTCCGAGGTCTTTAAAATTACATCCTCCTTCCAACTATTAATTCCGCCTGCAAATCTCGAATTAGTCGACAATAATAATTTCCAAAAATTGATAAAGATTTTTCGAAATAATAATTTTACGATAATAAAATTAATATTAAACGTCACGTATTAATTCAAGCGAAATATCACACGTATTCAATGTTTATGTAATCTATTATTTTATTTGTATAAAAAATACTCATTTCTCTCTCTGACATTTATAATTTTGTAATTGTTAATATAACTCATATCATCGTATCAATGCTTAATAAGTTTTATTTTATTTGGCACAGTGACTCACGAAACTGATGAAATCGGACGAATTCTTACGAATTTCTTTCGAAAAAGTGGAACAGACAGCTAGCGCGCGCAGGCGAGAGAGAGAGAGAGAGAGAGAGAGAGAGAGAGAAAGAGAGAGAAAGAGAGAGAGAGAGATCATATTATAGATATTTGTTTGTTTATGTTATGTTCGTATTGAAATTTTCATCGATTGCCTTCTTCGAATCAGTTAATCATAGATAATTGTTGCATAATGATACAAGTACTCATTTCTAAACGTTATGAAAAAAAAAAAACAAAGAAGTTCGTTGATCGCGGCACAAAAATATCTCTGGGGAACGTGCTGTTTTTTTTTTTTTTACTGTCGAGTACAGTAACCCTATAATCTCACTAATACCGTTATGCGAGTCCACATGCTGCACCCGATCGCGCGAAATGCGATTCGGAGGAGTTGCGTCGTTGCGCAAATTTCTTATCGCGGCTCCGTTCGTTTTCCGTGCATAGACGCTCGTTCTCCCTCCGCGTCGCCGCCGTGATATTTTATGCCCCCGTCTAGGAGCGGTTCTATCCGCGGGAATATCTCGCGGCGTAAATTTTACATCGATAATTTAACACGCCGCGCCGCGGAGTCTATTGCGGCAATGGAGTGTTAAGTAGCCGAGAGAGCCGTATATACTTATACGCGGCTGGCTAAACGAGACGCCACAAGCGCTTGAGTTATCGGCCCACGTGTTTCCATAACGCGCGAATTATTGCGAGAGAGAGAGAGAAAGAGAGAGAGAGAGAGAGAGAGAGATTTTATTGGCGAAAAATACGAATACG
>NW_020222788.1:0-1343 GCF_003070985.1 Temnothorax curvispinosus
CAATGGGAGTTTTGGTGCCTGTGAATATGCATCATGCTGAGTCCGGGGAATTTCATGTTCTCCTCATTTTGAACAAGAAATTTTACTTACAGTTTGTGTTTTCGTCTTGTACTTTTGCTTCAAAACTGCAATTTTTTGTAGCACAATAAATGGTAGCCGTAATTGGGAGCGTCCCGTTTGACCACGTTAATATTTACCACGGTCCCGATTGACCACGTTAATATTGAACACATTGCAATTGACCACGTTGCGATTGACCACGTTGTGATTGATCACGGTCTCGACTGACCACCGTCCCAATTGACCACGGTCCCGATTGACCACCGTCCCGATTAACCACCGTCCCGATTGACCACCGTCCCCGATTGATCACCGTCCCGATTGACCACAGTCCCGATTGACCACCGTCCCGATTGACTACGGTCCCGATTGACCACCGTCCCGATTGACCACCGTCCCGATTGACTACGGTCCCTATTGACCACGTTGAGATTGACCACGTTGAAATTGACCACGTTGCGTTTGACCAGATTAATATTGACCACGTTGCGATTGACAACGGTCCCAATTGGCCACGGTCCCGATTGACCACCGTCTCGATTGACCACAGTCGCAATTGACCACCGTCCCGATTGACCACGGTCCCGATTGACTATTGTCCCGATTGACCACGGTCACTATTGACCACGTTGAAATTGACCACGTTGAGATTGACCACGTTGTGTTTGCCCACGTTAATATTGATTACGTTGCGATTGACTACGGTCCCAATTGCCCACAATCTTTATTAATCACGGTCCCAATTGACCACGTTGATATCAACCACAGTCCCGATTAACCACGTTGATATTGGCCACGGTCCCAATTGGCCACGGTCCCGATTGACCACCGTCTTGATTGACCACCGTCCCGATTGACCACTGTCCCGATTGACCACCGTCCCGATTGGCCACGGTCCCGATTGACCACGGTCCCGATTGACCACCGTCCCGATTGACCACGATTGAGCACAAGTTACAATATTAAGCAGTTCCTGAGATATATATATACAAGGTGCAGAAAAACTAAGTTTTGTAAATTTGTGTAATGAAAGAAGGAATAAATACACCAACTTTAAGTATAGGAACCATGGGTCAACGACGCTTCGTTACGGCGTGACGGGCGTTTAATTAAATTGTCACAACGACTGCGATGCAATGATTTTATTCCGTCAATTTAACATGTTTACAGTAGAGACCTTCTATACAGAGTCTGGCCATAATTGATTTTGTCCAAATTCTACGAGAGGAAGGATTACATTATTATGTATGTACAACCACTGAGATATAAGTAATATCACAGTA
>NW_020222789.1:0-9994 GCF_003070985.1 Temnothorax curvispinosus
CGGAATGGTGTTGCCATTGTGTATTATCTCAATGTTTTCGTTCGAGGAAAAAATCATGATAAAAATTACGCATGACTCGCGCGTCCATGAATGAAGCTGCACAGCAAACGCAACGTGCAAAGGCATAATAGTAGACTACGGAACTGGGACATATCCGGCAAAAGTGACGCGTGAACGCGTAAAAGCGACGATGAATAATACGCATATAAGTCAGATTAGCGTTATTATATTATGCCGGTTTTCCCTCGTGAAAGGTTCGGCGATGCGTTCAGCCGGGAAAGCGAATGGTCGCGCGCATCTGGGAAAAGTCGCGTTTATTAATTTTCGCAATCTCACGCTGTCTGTTTGTCCGTCAGCGGAACGAGCGCGCGTGCTTCTTAATTACGAAGCTAATTAATTGGCTGTTAAGAACATTAGCCTTCTTAGATTCTTCACGGTCGCGTAACAGCGGGATCGCCAGCTGTCTCGCGATTAAGGCTAGATATACGAGAGATATCATACGAATTCAATTTTGTTTTTGTCGCTCGCATTTGTGAAAGGTTTAAAAATCTGAAACATTTTAATTTCGTTTTTGTCGCTAGCATTTATGATGTCGTATTTTCAGTGAAAGGTTTAAAAATCTGAGGCATCCGTGACAAAGTATCCTGATTTATTATTTATAAGCGTTCACTAATAATTGTAAACTGAGAAATTACTGAGAAAGATATTCCGCTTGACAATATTCTGTCGTAACGTCCGTAACCGTTGAAGACTGACACGTCTACGAATGACGATAATAAATTATTATTTCACGCCAAACTAAATGTATATATAATATATGGCCAAGAGGCATTCGTCATATGCTGCCAACAAGGTCGGCGATAAAAGTAACGGTGGCGGCAATAAAACGCCTTATACCGATATTATCTGCCGCGCGCCAGGAACTTACGGTCAAACGCCTTTCTCCTTACTTGTATAACCGTTCCGCTTCTCCTCCGGAGGGAGGCATAGGCCCTTTACATGCGTGCGTCATGCGATAGAAAACGAGACGATAAGAAATAGAGCGTACACTTGCACGTATCACCCGGTCCGACGAATAAGTGGCGGCGTACACAACGGCGGGTCAAACGAACGATGAATCACGCGTGGTGCGACCGTAACTCTCGAAATGCTCTGTTCCCCTTCGCGGTAAAATACATAATTAAAGCGGGCGTCGGACCAAAAGCCGTCTCTCTGAATCAACTTGTGAATAAAGGGCCACCATCCTGTTTTCCCGGAGAATTCTCTTACAATTAGTCATGCATGTAGGTATATTGCAAGATTGTCTATGCGCACGTTTAACACATCAGGCCGGCTAAATATCTGAAATAACTGTTAAGGTTCGGTATAGAATTTTATGAGAAATTAGATATATGCATTATATGATGTATACCGAATTATTTGTACATTAGCCGTGAAAAACAGAAAATTTGTATTTTATTTTATAAATTACAGAAAATAATTAGCAGTGACTAAGCACTATCGTTTACATAACAAAGTAGATCGGGTATTTATTTAAAGTAAATATTGTAAGTTTTCGTATTTCTTCTTATCTGAAATATATTTTCTACGAATAATAGGAAGGAAAACATTTTTATGCATACGTAATTGCGTGATAATTATCGCGTGTCGAGTCACTTTCGCTTGTAGAACTCGATTCGAGTTCTCCGACTATTAATCCGGTATATCCTGTAACCGTTCTCTCGCTCTTTCTCTCATACGCTCTAACGAGCGCGATATCTGCGTTTTATGCGTCAATATTCAATAGACAGTATGGAGCTTGGAAAACGACTAAAAGTCTTGAGTAAGAAATCTGACGCCTCTCGAGACATTAACAGACTAAATTCCCACTATACTCGCGACGTTTTCGGGCCACTTCTCGGGAAATCACCGCCGCTTTTTCGACACACCATGTATTTCTTGTCAGTCTCTCATTTATCACTGTCGTTCGCTCTAACACTTGGTTCGTCTCAAGCGTGATCACGGCTGAATGGCCTCCTTTTGTCGCTCGAGAAGTGGAGTCACTGTTACTACAATTCACCTCGAAAGAGCTAACAAATGGTGTAATAAAGATAAAAAAAACGGCGTCAATGAGACATGTGTCGATACTTAATTAGTAATCGATATAACTCTTGGCAGGTTATGCTGTAAATTAATGAAATATTATTAATATATTCTTCTGAAAAATGATTGCACTTTTGAATGAACCATCGCGAAAAAAGCATGTAATGTAAAAAAATTTATAAATAGTTCTAATTTTAATGTATGTATGACATCGCAGATTGCATTTGTAAATATATAATGTCAGTGATTGTATGTAAGTAATAAGGATATATATATAAGAAACATAATTATCTGAAATAGATTTTTATTCAATTTAAATTGTATTACATTGAAAATATTTAATATTAACACGAATTTATTTATTTAAAAACTGCAAGATAAAAATCATGAAGTTTTACGAAAAATAATAAATATAATCAGCGCAATTTCTGAAATTTCTGACCACATTTTCTTGCGATTTTTTAAATAGTTTACCCAAAAGACGCAGTACGACAATTCGTACAACTTTTCAAACTGAAACAAAATACTGATGGTTCTTTTTCTTTTCTGTTTCAGGTGAGTTTAAAAAGAGGATTTCTATGAAACAAGGGACAATGTCCACACCCATTCCAGAGAAGTATACGCTTCTGTTCCTTTTTCATTTTGCTCGAAACAAACACACATCTATGATGAATAATGGCCATGGAATGGCCATGGAAATGCATTATCACAATTGCTTGTATTGCGCTTTATGTCACCACGGTAGGAAATATTATTTTTGCGCGTTCCCTTGTGAAACCAAGTATTATTGCGTGGCGATAATGCAGACAGAAAATCGATTAAATCTACCATTTTCGCACTTCCTATTATGCATTGGAACAGAACGCCAGAAATAACTATATAATCCATGTATTCTATTTCGAAGAGGGTAATGCACTCTTGCAGCCAGTTTGACAGCCTCAACTAAATTATTTTTGAAATTGGCGTTATAAGTCCATTTTCAAAAAATCGATTGTTTTTATCTTTCTTCTCACGCTACAGAAAAGGGCTATTATCAAAGATACTTAATTGTAAAAAGATTAAATGCTTTTAGATTTTAGTAGACACTCTTTTTTGTGAAGTTTGAATTTTATAATTCCTACTTATATTTAAAACTGACTTTGATGGCTTATTCGCGAGAGCTTTATCACGACTTTAATATAACTTAAAGAAACCACTACAAAATCAACAAAATGTTAGGACGAGTTTTCAAAGCTCCTGTTTTACAGCTGCGTTTCTGCTGTCTCGCGTCAGCATGGTTTTATTGGAGACCCGGTACTTTTATATCTCGCGAGAGTATACATACGCACACGAGCGAGTGTATCGCCTCTGATCCACGCCTCTTCTCGCGCTATCGCGAGGAAGCAGATGTACGAATAATTAATCGAGTCTGTCGTAACAACCGATGCTCCAGGTTCACGAGTTACGTGGAACGTATATGCTTACATGTATTTTTTTTTAATAAGATTATACGTCATTAACGCGATAATTAAATTTATAATTAATAATGCTAAATATTATATTTATGATTTACAAAGAAATCAACTATAATACTTTTTTGAGCAATAATTCAAAAATAATTATAAATTTAGTAGTGATAGCTCTTTATTATGGCAACTGTCTTATATAACATCGCAGTTTTTGTATATATATTTACTTATACATTGTATAGATATGAATAGAAGTTAAAGCTTTAAATAGCAATTTCCAGGCTATTTTTAAAATTCAAACATGAAGGAAAAATATCTAACATTGTTAAAATAAGAATAAAATAAAAATAAGAATCTAATATTGTTCCACAACATATGTGCCGGATAGTGTTATTAAAATTTATGTTATTCAAAGGTAGACAGGCAAATTGATTCCGCGCGGAATAACAGCTACGATACTCTCGACTGCAATATACTTTCTGCCTGTTTTTACCGTGTTGCACTTCGAACAGCCGTGATTTAAGTCATCGTCAACTTATCCGGGACATGGTGCATTTTCTTTGTATAGTACGTTCTTTGTATAGTACGTAGCGCAAGTAACTGGCGAGAACAACGTTACGCATTACTGCGTTCTTTTTTTGAAGTTGCAAATGAGAAATACACGCGACGTAGGTACGCGACGAGCAAGAAAAATTGCGTGAAGAGCATGGGAACCAAAAAACTCACGAAGAGAAGAGAGAAACTGCAAGAGAGAGATAAGGCATTGACGGAGGAAAGTATTATAATCATAAGTGTCGATGATCTCAGCCTCGCGTGTGCGCCAAGTGGAGTGCAACTGGGCTCGTGACTTATTGCTTAGGCATTTAGAGGGGAAGTTAATGTGTAGAAAAAGAGAGAGAGAGAGAGAGAGAGAGAGAGAGAGAGAGGAGAAAGGATCTGGTTTAGAGACACAGAGACGGAAGGGAAAATATGTGCACGCTCTCCAAGTGTGTGGTCGCCGTCGTTGCTTAATTACGCTCGACTCGTGAAGTACTCGGGAATACTCGAAGGTGAACGCGTCTGCAGTCGCAGAAATTGAACTAATTACCGCTATCGCACAGTGAGTCGTGCATCTCTTGAGTTGTCTCTCGAGAACGCGGTCGATCCCTCCGTTTGTAGCGAGGATCAACGGATATCGACTCGTATTTTCCGACAATTAATTTAGATCGTCTCGTGGGATCTGCTCAGCAAGTCATTTCTTTCTTAGGAACGCGAACGAAATTAATGTCAATTGAAACTTCGAGAGGGATATATCTGTACGAAGGGAAAAATGTACTCTCTTCACACAATAAACCTTACAACATAAAAATTGATTCTACTATTGACTTTAAAATTGGCAGGAAGTCTTATTGTTTTCTTTTTACTAGAATTTAATCAGATATAGCTTAACTATTTTGGCTTTACTCTAAAATTAATTAAAATCTAAAACATTTTATATATATTATGCTATTAACATTTTAGCATTTAATTTAAAATACAAACATTTCATATTTGAAGATTTATTAAGGATCAAAATTTTAAGAATAAACTTTCTATTGTATTTGAATAGTATAAATAGTTGACGACAAACGCAGTTTCGTATTATACCAGTTTTGTAATTTGCTTTTGTGTTTTATGTATTTTGCATCCATTCTCATTAGAACACGTATGTAACGCCGCGCCGTAATATATCTATAGTATACATGTCTGTGCTCACTGCACGTTTGTACAAAATTACAAACAATTGCTACATCTGCAGACAGATTAATGTTGTCATTCTTTCTGGTAGAAATTCCGCATTTTTCCGAAAGTAGATAATGTTTTAGTGTACAAATTGGTGTACCTTAAACACACTATCATTTTTATTGTGAAATTATTCCTATATTATAATTTAATTCTAATAATATTATTAGATGAATTAAATTATTAAATTGCAACAGAGACGTTTCTTGAAATTGTTTTCGGATTAATTGCTATTATATAACGCCTTACGGCGTGTTTCGCATTCTTATGCGTGTCACGAAGATCGAATTGCAAACAGAATCGTGCGGGCGATGCATTTTCCAGAATACGTTAAAGATACTTTATATGCCGAACTCGTGCCTCCTGACTTTACTAACACGCGGCAGACGCAATTTTTCTGATCTTCCAATTTCTATCACGTCTAAGTACGACAAAAGCGCGACGTGTATTTGCATAATTAAAATTTTTAAGATTACAACGTTCAGCCAACTGCTGCGTCAAATCATTCGCATTAAACTATCGTCTTTTGTGATTATATCACTAACGATTGCTCTGATACACTGTTAAATATTAAAGGATGAAATTTAAACCGATACCTTGAATAACATTTTTTGTTATTTTTAACTACCATGTGTCTTGAAATTTATTATTTTAACACAAAACAGTATTATTTTAACTCCATTAGTTTACTAAAATTGACATTGTTTTAATTATAAATTAACATATTGAGCAGTGGCGACCTATAGGAACGGTTAAAAATTAAGTACAATTTGACACTACGAATTTAATAGTGTACCGATGAATCTGAGCGCTCGATAGATCGATGATTGTTTCGGACAATTAAGCTCGATTTGTCCTGACCGTATCGGAGTCCTGATAAGCAATCTTCAAATATCGTCAGTTTCGCATTGTTATTTTGTCTCCTCATAATCGTCGTTCCTTTCTTTTTCTTCTTTTTTTTGCATTCATTCGGGATCGGCATGTGTTCGCGCACCTGCAGCGGCTCTCTCGCCTGGAGAAGAACGCGCGGACGACATTTATGTTCGTCTTCGCACTGTGCCTCTCTCGGGAAAGGCGGAACGCATCTGCTTGAGAACGTCGAGGGTCGCGTGCCCGACTGCGTTCCAATTACGCTTAATTATTATCGCGATAATCGGCATTACCGAAGCGGAATGTCGTGATCGGCGGTATAGATAAGTGGCTCGCGCTCGAAGCGTGCTGCTCATCCCGTTCCCTCATTATTTAACCGTATTTGACGTTCCCGTTCGCCGTCGTGACGATTCGTGGCACAAGATAATCCGCGAAGGGGTATGCGGTATGCACAGTGGAAAAAATACGCAAATAACCAGCGCTATTCGCGTATACGCCGACCAGAGATGTGGCGTTTTCAACTCGACGAGGCTGTGGAGGATGGCACTTGGGTCATTTAAGTGGGTAATTAAAATTACCATTTACGGCACCTGCGTCACGTATTCGTTAAACTTAGAGTTACTTAAAATATTGGTGAAATGGTTTGCGTGCTCCCGCGCATAAAAATGGAAATGGGAAAGTTTCTAAATAGATAACACTTAAGTAAGGAACGTTCTATCGTTATTAGTAGAGCCTTGAAAGTAGTATACATATACAGTGCAGCAAAGTGAATGCTATCGAAGTGTGATACATTCAACCTGACTGAATATAAATATAAATATTATTTAAATGATTGAAAAAGGTCTTGCAATCTATAAACCAAGACTGTCGCTATAAAGAGAGAGAGAGAAAAGACACGTTGCATTTGCCGGGACAGCCGTCAGCGTGAATAGTCTGCCATAATAAAACATATGGTTTGAAGAAGAATAATGGTAAAAGTGATCACGGCATCGCGGCAAACAAATTTCCGGTCGTTTACTGGCAGACGTGTTAACGTTTCTCCAGGATTCTCTGCGAACGTGTTCTGTGCTCTGATTTAAATCGTACTTTATAATTCATCATATCCTCGATGAATTATAAAGTGAAGGAAACTATAATAACTCTATCTGGACATCCTGTATGTTAGCCATTCCTTCTAGCCATCGAGACACATGTAATTATATTGCCCGCATAGATTCGAGGTCACGCGAGCTTGACAATCTTATTCATGTATTTACGCGCATTTGCGTTTCCTGGATAAACGATCATGAATTTTTCAATCGTTAAAATTATTTCAGTATTTGATGCAATAATGCTTCTATCCACTTTTCCCAGAACTTGAAAAAAAATCTTATTTGATTGATAATCAACTTCAACGGTGGCAAAAGATTCAGGAAAATTGAACCTAGACTCAACTGGTTCTGCGGTCTATTTAACTCGCGTTAAATTACTGTTGCACTTAATTCTTCGATTAGCATCGTTCGACATAAATCTTTTGGCCCTTGCCGCGTTTTTCCGCGAGCGCGAGCTCGCTGACACGGAAATAAAATGTATGGAACCCTCGTAGCGTTAACGACGGCGATTTATCGCGAACTGTGAACGATCGTTAGAGCCCAGTGTGCGCCGGTCGAACAACGCGTATGGTTGTACGTATGAGAGTCGGAGTATGATTCATGATTAAAGGTAATCTCACATTATAACGACGATTGCCACTTCATGGAACGTGGTTTAAACGGATTTAGGTGATATCGTTCCAAGAGTTTTGATGCAACTTGTGCTACAAATTAGAATGTGAAAGAAAATTATCGATATTTTACAAGATATTTATTATTCATATCGAAAGAAAAATGTTGAAATCATTTCGAAAGAAAATTATGGATAATTAGTGATGTTTTAATTTTTCTGTATAGAAAATTTTTAATATTTAACACGCATACATTAACTTTTGACCAGCGATTGGGTCATTCAAGATGAGTATTCGTTAGTTTTCGAAGATTAATCTTACATCCTCTTTATATCGCAAGGAATGTAAAAAATCAAACTTTTTTTGCTATTTTATATATTATATTTATACGCGGAACGACTTTTTGATTATCTAATAGAGTATGGATCAAGATGATTCGGTTATAATTTTTCAAAAGGTACGTCTTTGGAAAGTTAAATCAATATTTAATCAAACATTCCATCTAAACTCTAAAAAAATAGAGTTCCTTCAATTTCGATGAATAATAGATCCAGTTGAAACAATTCTGTTATTTAATTATGATACAAAAGATTTGGAAGTTGTATTTAATCGTCCATAGCTCTAAAATTAGTTGCTTGAACATTAAACGAAGTATTTATTGTAGATCGATTAATTAGATAGACTATATTCTTGAATATAAGATCACACTGATAAAATACTTTGATCCTTAATAAGTCTTCAAATATAAAATGTTTGTGTTTTAAATTAAGTGCTAAAATGCTTTTCTACCCTAATTAATTTCTCTCATTAGTGGAATAAATGCTGATTCCAGTATTTATCTTTTCCATTTTCGGGGCGGAGAATCGCTGCGTTTTCGATTGGGGGATTTATTAATCCATTAACGTACGCCCTCGGGCTAACCTTAATACAAACATCGTTAGAGATATCGGTTAGCACGCTCGCTCTATTTGCGACCCGAAAGGGCTTACGCCAGCCTAATTTATCCGCGTATCATTCAATTCGAGCTTAGTGGCACGAATGCCGAATGGCAAGTATATGCTCCCCGAAATGCACAACGACGCTTGTACGAGGGTCCTCGCTTTATTTCTCTTCATTCACGCGCAGGAACACCGGCACTTAAACCCGAGCGCCCATAAAAGCCCTATCGAGTGGTCTCGGCCAATGAAGGGAGAAAGAACGAGAGAAAGCCCTTTCAGTCGGAAATACAAAGCGCATGTACTACGCCTCTAGCTCTACTAATCGAGTGCACGAGCCGCGTAAAACGAGCGTTTAGTGTCAACGTACGAAACCACGTGGTCCTTTGATTCACGAAGTGAACGCTCAAAGATCCTCGATAGAAATGCCGCAAGATCCACATTCGTCATCTTTTGAACTATCCTTAAATAACGACAGATATATTTGAGTATCTCAGTTTCTTTTGCGCCCGAATATAAAATGGTATAAAAAAGAAACTTATTTAATATTTCTTTAAAAGAGTTTTTAATTTATGTCTATCTTAACGCCTAAGATAAAACGCGGAGTAAATTTTATTCAGTGGTAAAAAAACGTTCTTGCAAAAAAAATAATTTATAGGTATAAAATAATATTTTTTGAGAGATTGTTCGATTTAAATTACTTAATTATTTTTCGTTAATTTAGATAAACGACGAAAGCGATCGGGAAAATATAAATTTTTTACTTGACCTCGCACACCGATGCGGCGATTGCATCGGAAATATGGCAGTCACCACCGCGTAGCATCGCTGCGAATCAGAGATGCGCCTGGAGCTGCCCGCTGGACCCACATAGCGAGATAAAGCACGTTTACCTGGAAGGGAATAATTATTCGGCGCAAACCAGTTTCGCGAACACGACGCGCGCCTGTGTACAAAGGAGGAGGGATCTCGCATCGAAAATACTCGTCGGATCGTGTTCGAGCCGTGGGACATGGCGTTTCTGTCGGACGGAGGGTCGATTCCGTTTTAATTAAACGTCGGCTTACGCCGCGCGCCGTAAATCGCCGCGCCGACGCCGACGCCGGGCTCTCCTCGTCGCGCGTTTTCGAATTAATCTCGATTTTCGCCCGGAGGTGCGCAACGCATTTCGCGCGTCGCACGCGAGAAACGAGCCA
>NW_020222790.1:0-16930 GCF_003070985.1 Temnothorax curvispinosus
GCACAAAGCTTGTAAGTTAATTTTTCTTTGCTTTTTAATCCATGAACTCATGTAGTTAATTGTATGTAGTTTAAACAAATTCCGTTCTGTTTCTTTATAGTTCTTTAGATCTGACGTGCGGGCACGCTATCGTGACCACGTGACTAGCGAAAGTCTTTGTTAGAACATTTTACACTTGAAAAAGACTCGAATTAGAGTCGAAACGTCGGAGTCGTGACTTATTAATAAAGATTGCCAGTTATATTCAATAAAGCCTCATTACTGTTATTTATCCACTGGTGAAGAAAATTTTCTCACTGATTAATATATACACTAATATATACATATATGACCGGCACTATGAATCGTTCCGCGAAAAGGGAAGCGAGACATTGTCTAGTGAGGCCAGTGAGGGTGAGGGAACAACGCTCCCACTCTCACGGAACGATTCATTGCCGGTGACTGTGCATGTGTGTATGTGGCTCATTCATGTAGTCAATACTGCTCTTAGGCTCTAAATTATAAATTTATGCTCAAAATATTGGAATCAGCAGAAAGCTCCCAAATACACTATTTTTGAAAAAATAAAAAATTTTTTATATTTGACCGTCCGTTCTCTGCTGAGAAAGCCACTTTTATGGCTCTGAACAAATCTGGAAATTCTGCGCAAAATGTGTATGTTATTTATATAGATAAATTTTTTGGAAAAAAGGACACTATTTTAATGAAAAAATGCCGGCAGTTTAAAGGTCAATAGATAAATTTTCATTTAAATCATCGAAACGTTTAATATTGTCTATAATTGCGTACTAACTTGATCATCCTTCGCAAAACTTTCGTCGTCCATGACATTGAGAGACGAGTTCGTTAAATACTTGGAATATTCGGACATCACTTCATCGTTACCCACAATGGCGGCAGTTGTGCCTTTATTTTTCGTTATATGACTAAATATCGATGTGGCATATTTCTTTATTTCTGTCTTTTGCAATGCTCGCTTCGTTTTCTCGTTGTCCGTTTCCATTTTCAAGACTTTCATGCTGCGATCACCGAGCAACACGGCGTCCCCGTAATCCACGCTGTTCGATAATTTTAACTTCACCAATTTCATGGAAGCCTTTGAGTCCTCTGTCGAGCAATGCCCAGCTTTACTGTCTTGAATGCTTTCCTCGAGGAATTCACGTGCCAAAATCTGCAATTTTGTTTTCCTATATCTGTATCAGATAACAGAACATTAATTGAAATGCATTTATATTCACTAACATTGATATTTATGATATTTTACAGTACCTGTCCCCAGTAAGATTGAATATTACGGAGGTATCGATGATGTAAGGATGCATCATTTTTAACGTATGCAAATCGGAATTCAAGCTTTGTCCTACAAGAATTGCGTCCGGAGGAAGTAACGACCTCAGTGTCTGCTGAACGTCGTGCAATGTAACCGTGACATCATTTAGCATATCCTCAGTAATACCGCTGTACCGAGTCAGATAATTCGTTATCGTATTCTCTGGTTTCACCAGACTGTCATAAATAACCTGTAATTGAAACGTTTTATTTGCATACTGTCACCTAACGCACAAGTATGTAACTGTACTCACATTCATGCTCTCATCCACAATACTTATTCTAGTAAGTTCCAGATTACCACTTGTTGTTAGGCACATTTCGCAATCCAAACCGAACATTGGCGATGTCGATGTGGCTTCTTTATAAACATCTTTTGTTAATATATACGAGCCGTATCTAGAATTATATTAACTCGATTAATTATGATTTTATTACAATAACATAATTAATGTCTATGTAACGGCAAAATCTTGCCTTTCTGCTAATGTTCCTTTTAGAGGCACGGGATAGTTTTCCTCTACCATCTGCCATAATGACAAAAGCAGTTTTGTTCTACAAAATTTATCTGTCGGTGGTAAAGTTCTGTTGGAGCTGTTTTTTGTAGGAAATTTTTCATCGCTATTTATCGAATGCATTGGAAATACACTTCTTAGCAATTTTATGACATTTCCATTTGTTTGTAAAGCAGTTTCTAAGGAGCCATATTCTAAAAACGAACAATTGTCTTCCATTGCCATCACAATATATAAAAATTTTTATTGATATTAGAAATTAATATATTATAGAATCTTCTTTGCTGTATTTTTTTAATATATATTCTAATGTTCAACTAGAATATTTTATTTTGTACTTAAAAGTATTTATTTTAATGGAAAATATATCAAATATATTTTACTTTTATATAACATACGTTTAATTAGTTTATCGCTTTGAGTTCCTGTTAAAGGAACAGCTGCGAGCTCTTCGGTTATGGACGCTCCATAAACAGTAGGCGTTATCACCTCTAAACGGTGCTTTAAGTTACTTACTATATGTGGGAACATGCTCTCATAAGCCACGTAATGATATGAAGACAAACCTTCAAGCACGAAGACGACGGTGTGGCTTATCTTTGAAAAAATTTAGTTTTCTTTGAATATCATAATTTAAATCTATTTTTAGAATAAAGTACTGTTTAATGCTACATTAGTCAAATATTACTTTGTTATACTTCTCAAGTTGACACCATCTCGCTGGTAAGTAGGGCGAATGATGCCCGAGCAGTGAATATAACAGAAGATGCTGTATGTCGCTAAGAAATATCGGTATCCTCTTTTCCATATTTCGAATATTCAGAGTAGCATTCTCGCCGACTGCTTTGAGAGTGAGTCTTGGAATTGCTTGAAGCCTCTTTTTACGTTTTCTAAGTTCTTCCTTCAAATTCGCATATTGCTTGCTATCACTTAATCTATACATATATGGGTTATATGTATATATAGTACGATATATATACAGGGTGACGAAAAACTAAATGCCATAAATTTGTGTGATAAAAGAAGGAACCAATACAAAAATTTTAAGTATAGGAACCATGGGTTGACGACGCTTCGTTACGGTGATACACGCGTTTAAAGTTTCACTACGGTGCGGAAAAACTTTGGTACGTAACTTCAGGGGGGCGATAGAGGACACAAATACAAGCATTTTGAACATAGCGATCATGGGTTGCTCACAGGTGAGGCCGCAGCAGTGAAACTTTAAACGCGTGTAGCGCCCAATCTAAGGACCAAGGACCCATGGTTTATATGTTCAAAATGCTTGTATTTGTGTCCTCTATCGACTCCTGAAGTTACATACCAATGTTTTTTCGCACTGCAGTGAAATTTTAAACGCATATAGCACACCGTAACGAAGCATCGTCGACCCATATGATTCCTATACTTAAAATGCTTGTATTGGTCCCTTCTTTCTTCTATGAAAATATCATTCGATTCTTCGGATAAGATATAGGGCTCTCTCAACATTTCTTCCCAATTTTTTCTCACCTCGCGCTTACTAAAAAATCGGGTGGAACAGGTGATCTGATACACCCCGTATATGTATAACAATATTATGTCTGGTGTATTTCATACACTAACCCTATTTATAAATCGACAAATGTGGCCATATCGCACTCGTATGGGGGCCGGGCTATCTTAAGAGAAAAGTAGAAGATAAATTGACAGTTACCTGGGTTTTTTATTATTATCCTGTAATTCTGACTTATCAGGGACATTTTCCTCTTTACAAATTTCCGAACATGTAACATCTGAATTTTTCTCACAAGATCGCTTACGAGTAGAATTGTCTCCTGCCATGTTACTATCGTTTAGATTGCTAGATCCATCAGTGGCAACTATCTAAAAATGATTTTGTAAAGGTAATTACGAGAGCATTGTTTCAAGTTATTCTTCAAATATTCACATTCAAGTTATTCTCTAAATATAAACCTGTTTCAAAGCTTCCATTTTTGTTTCCTTATCTTTATCATTGAGTCTTGCAATTTCCAAAAATGCTGCCATCTTTGCCTTCTTCTTTTCCAATCGCTGTAATTGTTTTGTTGTAGGCTCCTTCATAATTTATCACTTTATATGAGTAGTAGACGATTTATAAACTACAGCAAATAAACATATACATAATATAAATTTCATTGTTAAATTTGTCTAAAGATATATCTGCATATCACAAATATATATCAACATTTTCAAACATTAGTACTTAACATACATAATTTTCAAGCCCTATGTTTAACGAATTAATATTTAAGTTTCAAATCATTCTTTATTGACATAATATTTCCATTATTTATATTGTTATACTGTTTATATTATTTATTGTTTAATTTGATATTAATATATCGAATTAATTAACGTACATTTAAACTTTGAATAAACTTTGAATTGGAAAACCAAAATAGATAGTTTTACCAGTTTTGTCTCGAGCAAAGTTAATTCATAGGAAAGGTATTGAAATATGTAAATTATGACAGATTATGTGAGACTGCAACTTCATCATTCTTTACATTGTCAGTGAATTACTATTTATTATTAAATATATCCATTTGCAATATTTCGACATAAAAATTCAGTTTTACATTGCACATATCCCAACGCATTTCATATATTTCCAAAAACACTTTAATAGACTAATTTTACCTGTTTAAGAGATTCAGCATTACTCTTTATTATTTTGATTTATTAATACATTAATAACAATAGTACGCCATAAATACATTACATGAGAAGCATATGTAAATAGCACAAAACGCATGATTTTTAGGTTAAAAAACGCACGCTGTGACAGAAAAAAACTGCTCTCCGCAGCTGCACTGCACTGTGTTACACTTTTTGCACTACCACGAGTAGCACGCATACAAAAATCCTCTGATTAGTCGCGCCCCAAAAAATGGCGATGTGCAGTACCAGAGAAACCTGAGAACGGCCATCCCGCTTCGAGAGACGCCTAGAGCTGTGCATTGTTGCTGCAAAAGTCTTTTATAACAATTGGCACTAACTAGTCACAGATGATGCCCTTACGTTTTACTTCATTTTACGATAAAAATATTATTATTTGGAATAATGATCGACCTTCTTCAACGAGATATTGCAGAGCAATACAATTTGAATACACAAAAGAAACTGCTGAAAAAATAAAAAGTGAAAAGCAACGTATGGATGACGAAATTGCTCAATTACGAGAAACAGAAATAGAAAAGTTCGGAACCACATTCAAAATAAATCATCAAATGATATTTACGATGATAGACGGTAAGGTATAGCTCAAGCTGTAATCCACACGCCTTCATCATCTTCGTGCTTCATTTGCGGTTCCAAACCATCTCAAATGAACAACTTAACAGAAATTAATAAAAGGTCTAACAAAGAAAAAAAGCACTCAAATTAGGAATGTCACCCGCCTTGCACGCACGAATCAAATTCATGGAATGTATATTACATATTGCCTACAATTTGTCTTTCAAGAAGTGGTCAACAACGCCAGAAACACGCGTTCAAAAAGAAGAAACAAAAAAAAGAATACAAGACGCTTTTTATAATAAACTTGAACTGAGGATAGACATCGTTAAACAAGGTTCCGGATCATCTAATAACGAAAATACTTCTCGACGATTTTTTGCTGATCCAAAAATCACAGCAGAAATAACTGGAGTTGACGAGGAATTGATCAGAAGATTTTCCACAATATTACAAACGATTAATTGTGGTGAAGAAATAAATTCAGAAAAATTCGGCTCTTATGCGTACAAGGCAGCGGAAATATTTATTGAAAAATATTCTTGGTACTTAATGCCAATTGTCGTTCATAAAATTCTTCTTCGTACGGTAAAAAAATTATAGAAAATGCCTCGGAAAATGCAGCGTTACCTGTTGGGACGTACATTATCGGAAGAAGCTCAAGAGGCAAGAAATAAGGACTATAAACGATATCGACTTAATCATAGTAGAAAATGTAGCCGTCTGTTTACAAATGAAGATGTTATGCATATGATGCTCGTGTCATCCGATCCGTTAATAACTAGTTTAAGAAGTAAACCACATCAAAAAAATTTAGACTTAAGCGATGAGACGCAAGAATTACTTTGCTCTTATACGTAAATTAAATGTAAATTGAATTATTTAATTTCAATCAAATACTTGTTCCTATCATTAATTTTTAATAAATATACATTTTTGCAATTTTTATAAGTCAACATTGAAAGGTTCTATGATCATTCATTGCATATTTCACAAGTAACATAATTTTTTCCGCGATTCGCGCAAACGGCTCCACTGTGCGCCGCGGCCGCAGCATATCCCCTCTAACTGGCTAGTTCGGACACGAACCATTAGCACGGACGCAAAAACCAATAACCATGTGCGGTTGCCGAGCGAAACGACGTAGTTGAGTTGCACTTTCTCAGGCGGCGCGTCGGAAAATGCGACATATAAAAATTGACGAAAAATGCCGGGATGGCCTCTCTCAGGTTTCTCTCTGCCATTACTGAGAAAAGAGAAAGTGGATAGTTTTGTTTTTCTTACCGAGATATTGAAGAAATAATAATGTCTACGAGTGTCACACACACGGAAAGAGAATTGGATTTGAGCAACGCTGGCCGCGGTGTGTGGCTGGTCAAAGTGCCTAAATACATAGCTAACAAGTGGGAAAAGGCACCTGGCAATATAGAAGTCGGCAAATTGAAGATCACCAAGTGAGTTTATCTCTGATTAAAACTAGAATTGTTTCTCCCAAAATGAAAGCATCTTATCTTTAATATATGAGCATGATCTTCGCTTTTGTTGTAAAATTTATTCATCTTGTTTGTTGCATTGTGCTGCTAAATATGAAAACAGCCATGCAAACGTTGAATCTTAATACCTGGTTTATATCCTCTCTATTGTTTACATTTTTTTGTAGTACATGTATCTGCTATAATTTTCCACTTATAGAAATGGATACTTTAATCTGTTTATCTATTAATTTAATTCTCATCTTTATCTACCTTCTCTAGAAATCCTGGACAGAAAGCTGAAGTATCTCTCAAATTATCGGAAGCTGTCTTAGCCTTGAAAGAATCCGGAGAAGGAGAAATACCAAAACAACATAGGTTAGATGTTACAACAGTCACCAGACAGATGCTAGGAGTATTTTCTCATGTTGCCCGTAAGTCTGATGGAATTTCCCAGTTAAGATATTTTTTACAATACTTATCGTTAATTTTGCAGCCTCCGCAAGTTTAGACGCAATTGTTCCAGAAACAGAGAAACTCTTTATGGAAGGAAGGATTGTACAGAAATTAGAATGCAGACCATATGGTATACTATCTTGCACATATAAATGTAGATATATACTTTTATCTTCTTAGAAACAAGTTGCATTATAAAATAAAATTGTTTCAGCTGATAATTGTTACATGAAATTGAAATTAGAAAGTATCAAGAGAGCTTCTGTGCCACAGAGGCAAGTCCAGCAGTTAGATAGAGTTGTACAAAACTTCAAGCCTGTATCCGATCACAAACATAATGTAAGCATTATTTTTATTAACTTTTTTTTAACATTGTGAAACCAATCTTTGACACACAGGAACATTTTACAGATCGAGTATGCTGAAAAGAAGAAAGCAGAAGGGAAAAAAATGAGAGATGACAAGGACGCTGTGCTGGATATGCTTTTTGCAGCATTCGAGAACCATCAATATTATAATATAAGGGACCTTGTAAAGATCACGAAGCAACCTATTGTAAATATATTTTCCATCTGTTCATACAAATAATTCAGAATGCATAGTTTATTTTATAAATTACAATTTTAACATTAAATATGACGTAAATTTCAGGTTTATCTAAAGGAAATCCTCAATGAAGTTTGTAATTATAACTTAAAAAATCCCCATAGAAATATGTGGGAATTGAAACCGGAGTATCGACATTACAAAGTAGAAGAAAAGCCCGCGGAGAGTACCTCAAAGAAAGGCAACGAATCAGAGGATGACTGATTTATATATATAAATATATTTATATGTTTATTAATAAACTTCATCGAATAATGTTTTATATAATATCAATCGATCAATCAATGCTACAGTCCAAGTAGGTCCCGGGCCTCCTCAAATCTTTTAAGGTTTTGAGACATGATTTGTTTTCTGAAAGTAGGTTGTCAGCCTACCGTCCAATCCCCAACCTTGAGGGTTTTCTCTCTAAATACAGAGAGGTTCTCGTGACAAGATACTTTCAGTGGATTGCCATCACCATCCGAGAGGTGACGATCGTCGCAATTGACGAATTTTTGGTTGGATTAGAACCCGGATCATTGGCGCACATCACTCTGCGGCATGATTTATGCCGATACTCTGCCACATGTTTTATATAATATAGTTATTGTATAAATAAGTTTCTAGATAATGTACAGTTCATAACTGTGCTTCTCAAGATAACGTTTTTCATGTACTCTCGAGAAAATCATGTACATTAGCAAGTAATTAGAAAATTTAACATCATTATGCGTACAGAAAATTTCATGTATAAACTGCTTTAAAATGTTAACCATATTTGGCACTTCACAAGCATATTATCAACGTTTGATTTAATCCACATTCTCAAACATTTGAAAATGCTTGAAACATCAGCATAGGATGGCAACCACATAAAACTTTCATCTCCACTTCATCATTGGCAGGAATAAACAAAACGGACCCACGGGAAAAAATCTTAGAAGATATTTTTGCTTTACCACCAACTATTAACAGAATGCTAGGCGAGTTTCTCGGTTTTAAACTGTAAGATGGTCGTCCAGGCGGTAACTGCAAGATATTTAAGATAAAAATACAATCGCGATTATTTCACTGAATAATAACGTATCAAAACTCACAGTGATTTTAGCAACTGCAAATTCTGAAACTGGCGGACGAAAAACTTGGGTGAATGTATCTTCTCGGAATGGTTGAATCTTTTTCACAGAAGACGATTTGCATTCAAATGACAATACTTGGATTAAAGTTTCTACATCTTTCAGTTTTGGTGTAAGTCCAGCTCTTATTACATTATCTGAACATGCCATACACTCTATACAATCTGAAAATTGGATTGAAAACTCAATTTATTATATTTGAGTAAACATATTAAAATCCAAATCCAAAAATAATTTACCGCCAGAGAGATACGCGTGAGGTACGTTTGGTCCAATGTATATGGCTTCACCTGGCTGCAGCGTTACATAATTAAATAGATATATTGCAAAACAGCCTACATCTCCAGGGTAATCCCCATGCAAACGTTCTAACAGATTGGCTTTTATCCACTGCCTATAAGAATCATCTGAGAGCGACTAAACATGATTATATTTTCTAACAAAGGATTCTTCCGACGAAGAAGAACGTAAAGATACACAAGTATACAATAAAGTATGGTATAATCATTAAATTACGGTACAATCAATAAATTATGGTACAATCGTTAAGAAAGTTATTACCTGTATTGTGTAATCTGTCTATCAAGCTTCTCAATTGCTGTGTTACTTTATTGGAATCACAAGTCATAAGACTGTAAAAACACTGTTGCAAAGCGTCGCTGATTGTAGAATCAGCTGCTTGAGATAAGCGATGAACATTGGTTTCCCCTACGACGGCAAATAACTCCGATATGTTATTCAGATAATCTTTTATTTCATCAAGTGGACGGAATCCGCATAGTGCTTCAAAAGGACACAGAGCTATCGCTAGTTCCGGTTTATGATTCGGATCTTTGTAAATATCTGGATATAACTCGTGCAGCTCCTTCGCCTTTTTCTGAAAGACCACAGATTGATTGTAACGCACCACACTTTTATGCTTAATGGAAAAAAGATGTTACCTTATCCGGATGTACTTGAATGGACAAAGCTTTACTTATAGACAAGACTTTAAAGAGGAAAGACAAGTTGGAACCAAACATTTGTACTCCGTTGCCACCTAACGTCTCGATATTCTCTTGGATGTATTTCTGCAGAGGGACATCTGTATCCTTAAGATACGATGGACCATTCTTGTGAGTGCCCATCCATAATTCTGCATAAGTCTTCTGCTCATCCACTATGAAATCGGCATTGGCTGATTTTATCAAAGACGCGACAATACTGTTCATACCACGTTTTCCCCAATCGTACATTTGAATTGTACATTTGAGTTCCATCTTCAAGATACATCTACAACAAGAAACAAACATTTTCAATACATATAGGTATAAACATTTTTATGCAATATAAATAACTAAAAATTATTTTTCTTGCTTTTGACATTTCTTTAATAAAAAAATGTATAGAGAAGAGCATTCAGGAAAATATACTATTCGCCAAAGTTAATCAAAAGTTCTTAATGAGCACAAATAAAAAAACTGATCCTGCATTAAAAGTAATCTTTTTGATAATAGATGACTATATAATACAATCGTATGTTTTTATTTTGATAATGCATTTTAATAATACGATTTGTTTGTTTCTATTTATTTAAAACAAAATGCTTTATCATACTTTTACTTCGATATCCTCTTTGCTTGTGCATACCGACTTCGTGCGTGAAACCTTGAATCTCGAATAATTCTATGCTTTCTCAAAAATTTTTTATATGCTCATGTAACTTTCGTAATTATTCGGAAAATAAATTTCTCAACGCAAAGAAAACTAAAGAACTCCAGAGAGCCAGATTATTGATCCATCTATCGCCTCAATTATATACATTTACTGATAAATATACAATCATTGAAATTTGCGCTCTTGTTAGTATAACGCATATATATTTATAATGTAACGCTTTAAAAAAAAAAAAACGGGCAAATTAACGTAATATCTCAAATGCCTGCTGTCGTACCTGCGTTATTTGACTCGAGGGTCACCTTATTACGAGATCTTTCTTATCATCCCGATACTGTATATATATGTATGTACATACCGTACATACATACTTATGTATTTCCCTCTCTTTAAAAACACTCGGCAATTACTCTCGTCGAATAACATCGTTGTTACATCGCACACTTCGTTCTTATAATGTAATCGATTCGTATATAAACACGGGAGAAACGACTGTTTATAACCGAAGATTCGGACCAATTCGGACTTTCGGACCCGCGGACCATTCGGACAATTTGGAGGTTGTAATTAATCGGCGTTTCGGTGCTACTGCTACTAAAATTCTTTTTGAGCTAGCTACACCATGTCACACTTTCTGCACTTAAAATAGTACCAGCGTGACGGAGGCACAGATTAATAGGCCTAGTTTACACCATAGACATATTGGCCTAGTTTACACCGATCACTTGATACGCGTATTAAATAGTAAATAACTAGTAAATAAGTCTGATTATTGGCTGATCAGTTCAAATATACTATATGATACGCGTATCAAGAGATCGGTGTAAACTAGGCCATTATATCTAGACCGAGCATATGCTCAAATTTGAGGAGTGGGGATATAGGCGACGTAGAAAGAGAGACACTCTGTTGTGTGGCTGTTCGTTCTCTCTCGTTTCGCGCATGCGTACGCAAAATAAGCGTGATGGAAGGGAGGCATTGAGGAGCGAGGTGGAACAAGGAACAAGGAATGAAACGACTGAAACAGAACGGCTAGAAGTGCTGAAATTAGTTATGGCCGTATAAGTGCGTATAAGCGGAAACCGCGTTGTGCAAAGTGAAATGCTGGAACGCGCACAACGTGCGTGAACGTGCGGAGTTTGGTACTTTTGGCAGGTTACGATCGACCGATCGCTCGTCCGTCGACCGACTCGCCGACCGGGACCGACACGGAGGCCGGATATCATGGTGCGCGAAATCGCGACAGGTGTCCCGAGCCCGTTGACCAGTTGCACGAGGGAGGAGACCCGACGACGACGAGAACGCGCGCGCGCGCGAGCGAGAGCAAGAGCAAGAGCGTGAGCGAGAGAAAACGACGACGACGACCGAGGCCGAGGGAGTGACACGCGACGTGGTGCGTGCCGTGCGTGGTGGCCGTGGTGGTGCGTCCGACCGCCCGCTCGCCCATCCCTACATCCCGTACGCGCGGCACGGTTACGGCACAGGACCCACGGAACCCGCAGGACCCAGAGAACGCGCGACGCACGTACGGCGTCGGGGACGCGCGCGCGCACCCACACACACAGGCACGCGGGCAGAAACGCAAACGCAGTTCGGAGGAGCTTGGCTGAAATTGCCAAAGTGTGGCTAAAATTGCAAAAAATGGTGAATTGCTATATATGTTGGAAAGAATTCGATCCTTCGTTTCCACGACAATTTCACAGGTAATGTGTAAATCTGGAAGTGGTTAGATTTTATCACATGTGTATTTTTTTATATAAAAATATTATACGTCTCGGAATTAACATCTCGACGATTGATTAAAAAGTACTGTGTCCGACAAACCAAGTTGGCTCGCAGTTTTTCATATCGGATGTTCATATCGGAAAGATCAATCGATGTTAAATATTGTAAAGTCGGTTTAAAGTAATTATTTCTGTTAATAATCACTGGCGGAATAAATATATTATTCGGTATAAAAATATTCTTCAGCTTTTAATTTAAAATAATGTATAGTATTATGTTTAGTTTTCCGAAAGATGCAGAAAGGCGAGAAAAATGGTTTGCTAGCATTGGGTACACTATCAGTGCTTACAAAAATGCAAGAATTTGCAGTGATCATTTTGCACATAAAGATTGTTATTACTGTGGCACATTTGTACCATGTAAAAGATTATACAAAACTGCAATTCCATCTATTTTTATGCAAAAGTAACAATAGACTTTTCAATAAAATAAGATTACATTTTTTTTTTTTTTTTTATATAAATTATACTTTTATTAAGGTTATATTATTTATTGTTACTATAATAAAAGGTTATTACATAAAAATTGTATATATAGATATACATATATTTTATACATAAAGTATCAGATATAAAGAAATGTTTTTTGTTTCATATAGATCTCGTCAAAACAAAGAAAACTCAAGCAATATAACAAACACACAAGACAGTCAAGACTCAATAATGGGTATCGAACATGATACTAGTAATGGTAACAATAATACTAGTAATGGGGCAATACTTTCAAAAAGAAATAGCAGTGGGAAAAGGTAAGACAAACACAAAAATAAACATTCTAATTTGTTCCAATTTGCAAATATTATAAATAAACTTTTGTTTCAGAAAACGATGTAATATTGACGAAGTTGAAAAGGTTTTCGTCAAAACTGGTAAACATAATGTAGAATGTTTAAAAAAAACAGAATTCACTAGTTATGCTTGGATAACATTTACAAAATATCTACGATATAATAGATATTTAAACAAAGTGTCTGTTGCACGAAAGTCAAAATTAGAAAAAAAATTAATATCGCTGCAATCTATGACACAAATGTTGAAAGCTAAAAATTTGGTAACAGAAGATGTTGCAAATGCCCTGAAGGTTAGTAATTAATAATGCTTTGAAACTGCAGATTTTTATGTATTTCGTAATTAATGAATAACTTAAAATACTTGTAAATTATATTTCAGTTAACAGTAATTGTTACGAATATAAAACTATAACATAAAAATGTGCAGTCCATATTGATATTTGTACAGAAGTTATTTAATAGATTGCCAACCAGCAAGTATTATACTTAAGTATTTGTTAATATAAGCACTGCTGAGATTAAAATTGTATTTAGGACAACAGTGCTGAGATTAAAATTGTATTTAGGACAATAATGAGAATAAATGTAGATATAATATAAAGAAAATAGGTAAAGAATAGTATGTAATTATGTAAATGTAAAAATAATTATGTGAATCTGTTTGCACAAGCTCACGCACAAACCTGAACCTGAACTCGAGAATTTGTTGAGGAAGGAACAAATAAAAAAAATCCGTTTATTGAGAGAGAGATTGTGTTTAGTGATTTATGTAATTAAGAAAATTGATATCGGGCAGAACTATACAAAGAATACCAACATTTGTTGCCTAGGGGAAGGGAAACTGCCCAAAAACCTTCCCAGTATTCGTGAACAAAATTACAATACAAAAGAAAATAATTTGGTATCTTACAAGAAAATAAGCTGTACAAAGTATAAGACAAAAGAAAATTATTAGTATAGAACAGTCCTTTCCTTAAAGATATGGCAGAATATACTTTGAATTTTTACTGAGGTATTTCTTTATCATATAACAAGATTTGTTATAAAAAGAATTGTAATAGTATGTTCTCATATAATTTATCTTGACGTAGTCAAGCTCAAAATTAGTTGTTCTTTTCTAAAGAAAGGATCGTTTGAAACACAAATCAATTCAAAACAAAAATATTAATTCAGTTATAATTTGTATAATCGGGGAAATAATGCATCAATCTTTTAGTTGAAATCATGAATAACTATCATCTGTCTAGTAAAGAATATTATTTGTAATTCGAATATTGACTGAGTATTACCTAACTCGTGTCTAAATTACGGCAAGGAAACAGATTACATCATGAGCGATTACTACAACACAAGCTATACATACAACATAAGCAACAACAAAGACACAAGCAATAAATTTCTCACTGAGTTTACTGAATTAAAACTTAGAATAGGCCTTCAATTTTTGATTGACACATTAATTCACCACAGCATAAACGTAATATTAGATAATTAATAATTTGCAAAATAATCACTAAGAGAATATAAAGTAATTGAGTAAGAGATTTTCTAGCAATGCAAGCAAACGATTATTTGATAATGTTGTCACGACGCGTGAAAACGATTTATATGTATTCCGCAAGTAAAACATTCTAATTTAGTTGTGAATGAAACGAATGTACGCAAGTTAACGTAATTAACTACAAAAGATATTATAGAATTGATTATAAAGAATTAATCGCACGAAAGAAAGAATTACAGTTTTTTATTATGAAGAAAACGGTCGATTTAACTCGAGATGTAAGATTAATAGATTAACTAATCGGGGATTTCTTGTACAGCATTAGACGGGGTCTAATGTTAAAGAATCGGGGACTCTTTGCAATACGTTAGACGGGGTCTGACGTTAAAGAATCGGAGATTCCTTGTAATACGTTAGACGGGATTCTAACTGTCTATCTCGTACAGATTAAAGGCGGTACCTTATAATTGAGGCTTTGATATTACGGTAATGGTTGAAAATAGCAATGATCAAACCAAGAGACGGTTTCTCGAACGTTCCAGAAAATGGCTGCTCTCTTTGAGCTTTCCACGTGCCGGTCAGGCTCGCTAGGACGTATCGCAATGGCTTCCTTTCTGCGACGATAGTTGTTGTCCTTCTTATGCTGCGTACACGATCCACCGGTATATTGGCTGCTGCACACTGAGAGGCAGATCTCGGCTACCTCACAACTCGATTACAAGTTAACAGCGAAAAGATGACGCAACTACGTATTTTACTCGAACTGATTACAACGGGTGTGTAACGCACGATGTCCGGAAGACGAATGCTCGCTCGCCCGGGCTGCGCGCCCCTCCCAACATGCTCAAGCATGCGCGGTAAACTTGCGCCTCGCCGCCTGGGACGCAACGTAGTCGGCGCTGCTTGCGCGCCTTTTCACCGGCCTACGTAGAATGCGCGGCTTGACCTATCGCATTACAACTGCCACTAATAGCCGCAAAAAAACAACAACACAACCTCTCTTTCTCTCTCTCTTTCCTTTTCAACTTCAAACAAAATCTTAAAAGTTAATATAACAATTAAGAAAGTAAGAAAGTAAAGAAAAGTAAGTAATCATGTAAATGTAAAAGTAATTAGGTAAATGTAAGAAGTTAAAATAACAAGTTTCTTCTTATTTTATTTCGAAATTGTATATAAACGTATAGAGAACCCGAATACTTCGGTAAAGTATAAATGATGTAATTTATCACGTTACGGGTGGTAAATGAGATAATATCGTAATGTCTTATAGGATGTAGTGCCTGGTCCTGTAGAAGAATTACTAACAAGACTTTTAAATGAGCGAAAGCCAAAAGTTTTTCCACACGCTTTGAGACGTTTTGCTTGTACGCTCCATTTTCACTCCCCTGCGGCATACTCATTCCTAAGAAAAACGTTTTTAAAATGTCTTCCACATCCAACTACTATTCGAACATGGATGCAAAATATTAGTAGCGACTCCGGTATATCTGACCAAGCATTAAAAACCGTACGCAATGTAGTTCGAAATGCTCGCGAAAAAAATAAGAAAATAGTGTTCAATTTAACTTTCGATGAAATGAGTATTAGAAAAAGTGTTGATTGGGATAAACAAAAATCACATGGTTTTGTTGACATCGGTGCCATTGCTAAAGATAAAGTGCCGCTTGCTAGTGAAATTTTTGTCTTTATGTTAGTTGCAATAAACCAGAATTTTAAACTTCCAATTGCGTATTACTTCACTGATAAATTAAATGGCCGTGAAAAAGCAAAGTTATTAAAGACTATTTTATGTGCACTTCATGAAAACGATCTAGATATTGTCAGTATTACGTTTGATGGAGTATCTTCCAATATATCTATGTGTGAAGAATTGGGCGCACGTTTGAAACAAACTGAAATTGAACAGATTGTACCATATTTTGTCCATCCCGCTGATGAGTCTAAACGTATATATATTTTTTATGACGCGTGTCACATGATAAAACTTGTTAGAAATGCACTTGGTAAGGAAGACTTAAGTGATAACGAAAATCATATAATTAGTTGGAAATTTATACGGCAATTAATTTCGTTACAAGACGCGGAAAAATTACACCTTGCGATTAAAGTTAGAAGTAGACATGTATACTTTTACAACGAAAAAATGAAAGTACATTTAGCAGCACAAGTTTTCAGTAATTCGGTAACTGCTGCACTTGGGTTTGGAGAATATGACTTAAAATTACCTCATTTTGCCGGAGCTTCAGCAACCACGACATTTTGCAAGACATTTAACGACGTATTTGACATATTAAATTCTAAAAATTTAAATAATAAAACAGAAACCAAACGAGCAATAACGAAAGATAAAATACGTATTCTAAAAGATAACATTGAGAGGTTTGTTTTATATATTAAATCTTTAAAAATTAAAGACGTTCCTGTACTTCAAAGTGTACGAAAAACAG
>NW_020222791.1:0-22638 GCF_003070985.1 Temnothorax curvispinosus
TATATAGCAAACATGGATTGAGCTAGTTTTAAATAAAAAAAGAAAGCTTTCGCATTTATAATTTAAGAAGGAAAGTGTATTGAGAGAGAGAGAGAGAGAGAGAGAGAGAGAGAGAAAGCATGCAAAAATATACTGATAGTCATACCTGGTTAATCCACGCTTCCAAGATACGACTAGCATAACTTTGACGACAATATCTACTGGTATTACATTTTCATGAACGTATTTATTACAACACCCTACTCGTATTACACCTTTTCCGCCACCAATATAAAGTCCTATTGGACCATAAGTGTTATCTATCCATCCTGGCACTGGTTCTTTTATCGATGATGTCACTAAAGTTGATAATGATATTTGATATCAGATAAATTTTGTGGATTAAATTATTCTGGCCATTAATAAATTCTGATAATATGTCTATATCTATATCTATGTATACATTTAGTAGTATGATTAAATTATTCTTTGCCGCATATTTTGACACATGTCAACCGAAATGAGAAAAGGGAGGCAGGCTCTATATAGTATACATTTTTAACTTTTATTATAATTTCATTTTTTATAAAAAACTTTAAGCTATTACAAGTAAAAACATGTTTGATAAGACATATTTGATTAATTATATTACATAAATACAAAAATAAATATAATTATTTTCAAAAAAAAAACTCTTATTCGTACAAATATTTTATAAAGCAGTATAGGGTAAAATAGGAAATGTAAAAAATGTTGCATATTTGACATATTCGGCATATTCGGCAGTTACGCATTAAAGATAAAATTTATTTTTTACAATTAAAGAAAAGCCACATACCAATAGGAGGTCTCACAATCGCGCAAGGTAAGAAGGAAGAATATTCCTGTATTATACTCTCCGCTAGATTTTTCGAAAAAATGTACGTGTTGGGTGCGTAATCCAAACATCTACGTAAATTCAAGCGTACACAAAATTAAATACATAAATATCATTAATTAAAAATACGATGTAAATAAAAAATTAATAAAAAAAAACAAATTTTTTTAATATATTTAATTATAAAAAATTTATGCTTACTCTTTCCGTTTATATAGCTTACTTAGCTGTAAAAACTTTGAGAGTATGCTCATCCAATGACTCGGCCACATCTATCATTTTCTGCCAATCAGCTATTGGCGGGTACGCTTTTTCTTCAGTGAATAAATTATTCACGTGGGTGAATGCCGTGCTAACATACACTAATGCCTTTGACAGAAAAGAGGAATTTTTTTTAATTTTCTGTAGTATATAAAAGTTTGTATAATAACAATATATATTTTATTTATACTATAAATCCTGACATATTATGATATTTCAATCATATATAATATACATTCTTCCAAATTTGTTTTATTTAAATTGTTACTAAATTTAAAAAATACGACATAATATTATTTGGGAAATGTGATTGAGATATGAGTTTTTGAGTAAGGACATTATCTAAAAAAAAAAAAAAAAAAAATATATATATATATATATCATGTGATGCAATAGATTATTTATGAATACAAATGCACAATCTCTGTTACTCTTTTTAAGTATAAAAAATTACTTACTTTTAAATTCTTCATACCTTGAGCTAAAATACAGATATCTCTCGTTGCTCTAGTATTGACAAATATGGCATATTTTAAAGTGTCATTAAATCTGACACTCGCCGCTGCATGAATTACTATAGTCACTCTTTCAACTAGTATTTGTTTGTCCACAGCCGACAAACCTAGTCCCTTCTCACTAACATCGCCAGAAATTGGAATTAACTTTTTGAAATTAGAAGGTTGTTTTTCGCGCAATTTGTCAAATAACTGAAATAAAAGAACATTACAATTTATATAACAAAATCTTTTTTATAATAAAAAATTCGAAGATAGGTATATATTTTTAATAAGTTTATAATAACAGAATAAAATATTTAATGACATTCTCAACAACATTTTGCTTTACCTGTATACCAATCTTTTATTATAAACTACTTATAAACTATTATTGTTAAAAATAATTCTTTTTAGTAATTAGACGTTTTAATAGTATTTACAAAGAAAATTCTTTCTACTATGCATTTAAATGTGATACACAGGTACAACATTGTAATTTTAGAAATCTTAAAAAAATGCGTAATTGTAAAAGTTTCTCTTCCCACTTACCTGTAAATTTAATATTTTTTCGAGCCTTTCATTGATACTTAATCCCTTTTTCGGACGCATCAACAGAAATATTTCGCGAACATCTGGACAAGATCGTAACACTTTTTCGATAAACACCTTACCCAGAAATCCTGTTGGACCTGTTAGAAATATACTTTGTCCAGCGTAAAACGCAGGAATCGACTTAGCTGGATCAATTGTCATTTTATTACTTTTAAGATAAAGTTGATATAAATAATAATAATCTAGCAAAGCAACGCAAAATGAAGGTATTAAAACACTTGAAATCGATGTCAGCTTTGTGCCGATTGATGTAGATGAGCAAAATGTAAGTAGAGTTTGCGAGAAAATGTTTATATATCTGCCTATAAGTAACTTCGTTTACAAACTGAACCGTAAGCCAACCAAATCTGTGAAATTATTTTAAGTATTTTAAACAGGAAATGATTATCGTACAATGTAAGGTTAAGAGAGCAATGAATATATACATGTGTATAATAATACACAGTAAAAAATTCAATGTCCCAGAGAAAGTCCACTCTAAATTTTGTATTAAAATAACTCATGCATTGTGTTATTTTTTACATTTAGAAATGTTATTTTAGTCGATATAACATTTCTAAATGTAAAAAATAACACAATGCATGAGTTATTTTAACACAAAATTTAGAGTGGACTTTCTGGGACATTAAATTTTTTACAGTGTATACGTCTATTTTACTATAAGTACAAAGTCTTCCGAGTCAGGTAATTGAAACTTCAAGGTCTTATAGGAAATTAAATGTGGAACAAAAAAGTTTTTAAAACATAGGTCGAAAAACCCTATAAGTAACTTCGTTTACGAACTGAACCATAAGCCAACCAAATCTGTGATTTGAAATCTGTGAAATTATTTTAAGTATTTTAAACAGGAAATGATTATCGTACAATGTAAGAGGTTAAAAGAGCAACGAATATATACATGTGTAATAATATACGTCTATTTTACTATAAGTACAAAGTCTTCCGAGTCAGGTCATTGAAACTTCAAGGTCTTATAGGAAATTAAATGTGGAACAAGAAAGTTTTTAAAACATAGGTCGAAAAATCCTTTTATTTACTCTCATTTTCATAAAAATTTATATTGCTTCCTTATAGAGGAAGCTTTGTGATGGTAAAAAAAAATTTTTTTGAGATTTTAATAGAAATAGGTTTAGAATGTTCCAAAATGTCGAGAAATCATATTAGTAGAAAATGTCGGGAAGTATGTGTGTGTGTGTGTGTGTGTGTGTGTGTATACGGATTTTTTAATACACGCATCTACTTCTACAATTTTTTATATCTGTGAATGCGTAAATGCGTGACAACATTATTCGTAGATAAAACAGTATGTGATTAAAATCAGTGCACATTTTTACATCACGCATGAATTCTATGGGTTTAAATAAAATTTGATTTTCTATTATTTCTTATTACTATATACATATAAATATATAATATAAAAAATAATTTTGCCTCTTGTAAAAAAATCTGAACAAGGATATTCCTGCGTGTTTGGTCAGTACAAGACTGCATGCACAGTGTACGGTGCACAATAATAATAATATATTTGTATTTGCCCTGTAAGCAGGAGGTGCGGTAGGATGGACATCTCTTCACGTGAAAAGTTAGAAATCCAATGTGGAACATGTTTTCAATGCCTTTTGAATTAACATAAAAACTCCTAAAGTATGATTGTGTTGACTTGAACAGAAAGATCACGAAAGTAAAGTGGAGAGAAGTGTTTATATAATGGTGATTTGTAACAACTTATAACATCCTGTAGAATTGTTAAAATCTTCCTATACTTTTGATCATTTTATCTTAAAAAATGGTTTTGTTATAGGAGTCGCCAAAATTTCCTTTAAAGACTTTTATCTTAACCCGAAATAAAGCTTTTTACATCAAAGTTTTATCGAAATCAGAGGTAGACCGTTTTCGGAACTCCACCAAAGAATATATTAAAATAAAATTAAAAATAACTTTTTGATACATAATTATGATAACAAGAGTCGTAATTTTATATTTTGAAATTATAATATATAGAATTAAATATTGCACTATTTTATATACATCAGTAAAAGAAATCGACGTATAAAAAAGAATTGTCATTTACTCGACCTACGAACCTATCTGTTACGAAGCTACCTGCTACGTTTACATACAAATACACATACATATGCATAATATATAACAGCCATAAATATGTAAATGCGTGAATAAATAACATTAATAGTTTTTAAGTCGGTGTTTTTTTTTTTCGGAACTGCTCAGTTTTATTTTGGCATTGCTAGGAGAAACATACTTAAAGTGAAACTGTGGCTCAACTATGGAATCTAAACATTATAATTCAGAAATAATAGCTAGTAAGTTCTAAATATATATATGTATATCAAAGAAATGTTAAAGATTTAAAATTTTTTTTAGAAGGGACACTACAAAAATTCCTCTTATTATTTTTCCTCAAAATTATGTGTTAACTCATATTATATAGATTTCACAGATGCACGAACGATGGAATGGCTATTGTTATCTTCGCCGATGCCAATTATTTTTATATTGCTGGCTTATTTATACGTCGTCTACTTTACTGGACCGCAATTTATGGAAAACAGACAACCGTATTCGTTGAAAAGATTTATACAATGTTACAATCTTTTTCAAATTGTTGCAAATTTTTGGCTAGTGTTTAACGTCATGACCGATGGTAGACCGTTCACTGCCGTATGGAGATATTGCGAGTCACTTGATAAAATTTGCGGTCGTAACAGTGAAAAGGTATGCTAAGCTTTTAAATTGTCAAAAATAAGGAATAATTTGGATTTAAATTAGGACACTTTAAATATTTGAGAATTATATAATAAATCATTGTTACTCATACGACATAAGCAATAATATTGATAAATTTGAACATGTGAATTTGGAGAATAGATATAACTCTGTAAGAATTAACAGAATTGAGATAACAACGATTTCGCAAATAGATATAATTTTCTTATTGCAGCAACTTGAAATTATGTGGTGGACACTGTTGCTTAAAATAATTGATCTCATTGAAACCATAATATTTGTATTGAGGAAAAAAGATCGTCAGGTCTCATTTTTGCACACGTACCATCATATTTCCACGGTTATCTATGCTTGGACGACGCTCAGACACTCTCCGCACAGTTTCCTCATGACTATCATAGCACTCAATTGTTCTGTACACGTGATAATGTATTCCTATTATTGTCTGAGCACTTTTGGATCGAATATGCGACGAAGACTTCTACCATTCAAGAAGTGGATTACTCTTATACAAATGGTAAGCTCTGAATTTAATTTGTCGATATACTTGATGATATTAAATATTGCTTTTATTAAAACAGGCACATATGGCATTCCTAACGGTGGGCAGTTCGCAAGGTTTCATACTTAACTGCGGTAATATAAGTGTGAAATATTTTTCTATCGCGTCATTTCTTAATGGCATTGTAAACTTGTCATTGTTTTTCAATTTTTATAATTCTTATAAGAAATAGAAAACCTGATTGTGAAGTACAATTTTGTTGAATGAAGAATGAGCATTATATTAAATATGCGTGATTCTGATGTACATGCGTATTTGTTTCGTAATATGCACTAAGTAATATGCACTATTTATGTTATAATGCACAATTATATTATATTTTTAATTGGATATGTTAAAACAATATTGTACAACATAATTTTTTAATATATAACAGATTTTCATACTAGACCTTGGCGACTTTTTAAAATATTAATTTTTTAATGATATAATTTAATTAAGTTGCACTTTTTAGGCAAATACCTGTCCATTTTACCCATCATCCTTTAGCGACAATACAGGCTCGATTTCATCGCTAAATTCTTATAACTTGTTTCTTTTAAAAAAAGCACCTTTTTAATCTCCGCATGGATAAATTGATTTATACAAAAATTAATTTGCAGAAAGAAAATAATGGAACTCGCGCTGAAATAGTAGTATTGTTTTATTTTGTTTCGTACATATATAAATATTACTTTAATTTTGACAATAGATAGTCATTAAGCAACTTTAGGAACTCGTCAACAGAACATTGTTTTGCGGATCTTCTTGATCGATAACACTGCAGCGGCGCCATAACAAACTTAAAGGTCCTTTCTGTATTCCATCTTCTGGGTTGATCTTTATCATAAAACTTAATTAATTAAGTGGCTGTAATCGACATAAGGAAGCAGAATTAGAATTTGCGAACCGTAATATCACGCATATTCAAGTAACAATTAAACAGTATCGTGATTACTTACAGAATAAACTTTATTTATATTCTATGTACATTGAGATTTTTTTCAATTAAGATTGCTTGTTTCCGCCGAGAGGGTAAAAATTGTGTTGCGTAGCGTGATCTACTAAATTATCGATGAAAATGTCACGATCGTTCTGATCGCTTTCACAAATCAAGAAGGTATCTTTGGTACAGCGACTTCGGCGTTCGGTGCATAATCGTGACGAACGAGCTTCCCGACGTCGATGTCGGATTCGTCGTTAGCAAGGGTGTACCTTGAAGACATCAATGACCAGTGGAAAAGCACCTGATGTGCACAGGCCCACCGGCCGGGTCGCGTAAAAGAGTCACGGTGCGGTCTCGCTTCGCGTATACTTGGCGCGAGACACTGCCGAAGCTTAATCAGTCTAGATACGATGATCAGATATAGAGTGTTTCACAACACTTATATTTTTTATCTAGAAATATTTTAACTAATTAATTTAACTTAATTTAATGTAACTGACTAGTAATTAGATTTCTGGTTAATTACTGGCTACAATTTGGTTCTCTTTACTCTGGTTTCGTGTAGCTATGATCACACTCAAACAGGTCGCTTTTTTATATTTCTTACATCGTCATTTGGATTTATTATAACGTGCTATTTTTTATTATAATAGCGATATTTGAAAGAGTGTGCATGGTAAACTTTTTAAGTTATATCCGTATATTTATTAAAGCTTAAGATGTATGAATCAACCTAACTGGCAATAATTTATTACTATATTGGTCATTATAGTCGTCAAGACGACCGTAATTTGGTTCGATTATCGTCAAGGCATACTTTCCGTGAAGGGTGTTGTACCAATTCGAATCCTGGCCTGAGGTAATATTTTTCGCAATAAATTTAATTATTTAAATGAGATGCTAAATTATAAGCATAAAAAATCATATCAATTTATAATGACTAAATCCTTGGTCAAAAAGTATGTCTTGACGATAATCGAACCAAATTATTATGGTCGTATCGTTTTGACGAGTATAATGACCAACATAGTAATTAATTATTGCCAGTTAGGCCGATTCATACGTCTTAAGCTTTATTATTTCGGACTGGCGAATTTCAATTGTATTGAACGTATATTTATTATTTAAATTCGCGTTTACTGTTTATTTTTTAGCTATCTTGTTCAGATGGAATGTGTAAAAAGAACTTTCCAGTAGAAAATCCATATTAGTCACAGAAATCCGTAAAAGGATACGCGGAAAAATGTATGGAAAAAAAGGAGAATCCTCGATTCGCGACGAGTTTGCAGAATGTGACCATTGCAGCAACCTACATTGTATGACCAATCGCGGTGTTGATCAAATGCGGAGCGAATGTACTTGATCCATGTAATAGATCGATCAGATGGCCGCTGTCTTATACGTTCTTACCAGAAACAAAGGATAATAACAAGAGATAAAAATCTATATTCCTGTATTATATCTATATTGATAGGCTCCTGTTATTCTCATATTTTATCCGTTCATATTTTATCCCGTTAATATCTAAAATGACAACAAGCTGTGACAACCGTGTTAATTTTATTCGTAGATTTCGTGGAATCAATTTTACTCGCACAATAAGTGTTTTTTTTTTACGTATCCTCGGAAATTTTAATATATCAAATGTGACATGATGAATAATGGTTTTAAATACATCAGTTTACAAAAATTATGTCAACCATTATTCCGTCGGCCAGCTGTCAGTAAAAAAAAAAGGATCTGCGGACTTCCTAAAGCAATTTCATGTTACGAATAAGAATATGAAACCGGTTTGCTCACCCTAATAGCTTAGGTCCTTAACCTTCTCGCAAAGACAATGATTTACCTGCAGCCGACCTCACGAGATAAACCCATACACTTTTCAACATGCTGCACGCAACACGAATATAAATCCTCAAAAAGGAGGGAGTCTCCAACACAAATTGCGTGTGCTAATTGCGAGAAATTATACGTGGAAGATGTTAAGCGGCTGTCGACATTTTTTATCGTTAACATCAAGATTCGAGTTATACTGATATCTGCTACTTTATTGCGTTTGCTTTATTTTATTTTTTAAGAATGAAAATGTCTCAGCTGGGATCTAACAAGATAACTTAAATAAATAATAGATATTAAAATTTTGCAATCTCTTAATCTACTAAATTCGCCGAAAGACTTCTAATTACTCGGTCTGCATAAAAGAAAAAAAAATTCCGTGTCAGTAACCTGAACTGACATTCCAAATGTAGCGGTCAAGGTAATGGAGAGTAACATGCTTATAACGTTTTAATTATATTTTCCACACTTCTTCCCTCTCGTACTTCATAAAAAAATGGTTATATTTTATATTAATTTTTATTTCATATACATATAAACGCTGAGTTATAAAAAACGAATAGATCTTACGTACGTTAAGCAATTAAGCACTTTCTCCAGTAATAAAATTCGTCCCCAATGTGGCGTCTTTGAGGCAAATTTCTATCATACATTAGCACATCAATTTGTCGTACCGAACTCTCAAATTCTTTCCTATAGGTGTCAATAAATTCTGATATGTTTCCGGCATCTGGTTACTTAAGATGAATTAATACAAGATATATGCATAATTCAGAGTTGACTTAATAGGTCTGCCCCTTTTGCTTGCACTTTCTATATTCTATATTATTCTACTCGTTGGAACATTATTTTTTATAAATTTTAATCAACTTTAATTATTAAGAAATCTAATATATAGGCTAATTGTAAGTTGTGGAAAAGTGCTACTTGTTCAAATTTTTGTTATAAAAAATAGATTCTAGATTTATTAAAGTAACGGCTATCAAATTTGATAAAGTATTTTAAAATAAAGAAGAAAAATATCAATTTTCAAAATTATAATTTTACGTTAGTAAATTACTCGAATTTTTACAATAGTTTGTACAAATAGAATAATTTCTACAACCGGTCAAAATACTTATTATAAAAAATAAAGTATTGATTCTGGAAGGTCTTTTAAGTATTTCAAATAAGATCAATGTTAAAAGGTACTTGGTATCCACCATCCAAAATTCCAAATCAAAGTATTTTGATTTTGTAAACATTCGTAGATTCAACAAACTAAAATTAATTTATATATCGCAATGTTTTATAAGGTATTTCACGCATATTTCGTATTTTATTTTAAAAGCGGTTAAAATTTATTTTAAATGCTAATTCCAGAGAGGAAGATTACTTATATTTCCACGATATATCGCAATTATATTATCTATATTTAGTACGATATTTAGACACAATATTTCATTTTTTCTACTTATTGTTAGTAAAACTTTGTTTTCGAATATACACGCTGTAATGATAAATCGATGATCAAAAAATATATTGGAGGCAGAATATTGAATGCTTAATTAACTTTACTCGTTTGAATTTCCGAATTGAGCATATGTTAACAAATTTTCACATTTACTATCTTCTTACGTAGGCAAGCTTTCTTTCGAGCTGTCCTTCCAAATATTCAAGAATTTCGTAATAAATTATAACGTAATCTAATCTAATATAATCATTAGTCAAATAGTCGCTTCTCGTACGTTCCAAATAACAAATCTAATCCAACCTTAAATCTAAAGTAAAGTAATTATCACAAATTTATGTCTTCACTATAAAGATATCCTTAAGTTTTGCATATCTGTAACAGTAAAACAAACAGGAAACGAGTGCACTCTAAACGACACGTAAATATTCATATCAATGCGCTGACATCGTGAAGAACTGCCTTACGCCAGCGGCATGCGAAAAGCATATATCTGCTGCTGGAATGGCAACAAGCGCATTGAAGATTTTTGTGGCGAGACTCAATGTCGTGTCTTTCTCATACCGTATTTGCTATACAAGGTACTCTATATTTAACAAAGTTTTACCCCTTTTATCTTTTTTACAAATTTTTTAATTAATGCAAAATTTCTCTAATAAAATAAGCGTTGAAGGTGAAATAATTCTAGCGATTAAACCTCCTGTTAACGATTGAAAAGGAGGATTTGTTGCAAAATAAAACCCTAGAAATATAAACAAACTATAAATTCTTAACTTCTTCAATTTCAAGTGGGCTTTATTTTAACATACATGCCCGGTCGCAGATGTGACCGGTCTATTCTGTTTTGCGCGAGGATTATATATTTAATTTTTTTAGACTTGCTTTAGAATGTTTCCAGATATTATTTCATATAATTCAAAGTGCGTAGGAGATAATTTACTTAAAAAAAATTAAAATGTTTGAAGTTTCGATCATTTTCAAGCGCATCTTCTTAAATCAGGAATACCTATCTTACACATTTGCTAGAGATTAATATCGTCTACAAATATGCTAAAACCGCAATACATATCATTCTGCAGTCGAAAAATGTACGCGGCACTTCCGTGGACGAAGTTAGTCGTCTAAATAAATTGTCTCCCAAAAGGACATCGTATACGTCATAATAAGAATTTAAAATCTTGCTCGGTATAAAAGTGACTCATTCTTTGTCCTCATTTTATCATCACTAAAATTAAATTAAAACTCAGCTTCTGTAAATTTTTTTACAATTTATTAAAAAATTAGATTATAATCTTTTATTAAAGTATATTCGGATTCAAGTGAACATCTTCATATTATATACATATAGTTATATATTTGTTATATATTATATTATATAATTATTTTTTGTATATAAATACTTATTAGAACTAAAAAATAAATAAAATCATAGGATTTAAATAAATATTAGAACTGATCTGTGTACTATTATTTAAATTTTAATCTATTCTTGATCGTCATCTTTCGAGTTTTACAACAAGAATGGAAATAACCCTGGCGGATACATGTACTACGATGTCTATTGCTCCAATAATGACAAAGCACGTTAGATTTCTAGGGATTATTTCTAAACAGATAAACCTGTATTATGCGATAAGTCGATTAGAAACAAGATTTCTCTGAAGCTGAGATTATCCAGAATATGCACAAAGCCTTATAAAAGTCACTATGTTTAAACAATCGCATGAAGGACGTTGAAAGTGTTCCAGTGTTCTTCGAATTCAATTAAACGCCATGACCCATGTAGTTAATTGATTCTTGTTAATCATCTTGACATTTGCCAAGAACTCGCGCTAAGAATTCGCGCCACCACCGTTAACCATGTATGGAGTATTTACTTGAATTAATTCGAGATTAATTCATCTGGTTGTTCAGTAAGCGTGGGAGCCATAAACCAAAGAGACCTAAGTGCACTTGCGTAAGAGCGCACCTGAACTACATTTTGAGTAGTGTATTTTTAATCAAGGTCTATTCGCCATTTATTTATCAGAAACTAAAGAGTGTGTAATAATGGCAACAATTCGCCGCAAAAGGTATCTAATATTGATATTAATTTAACCCTTTATTCGGCAGGGATAGAAAATCTAAAAGAATTGTTCTATAAAAACAAAATTAACATTAATAATTTAAGATAATTAAATGTAGTAAATCAATGAAATAATAGAGTTTTAAAATACTTTTGATATTTTATTACCGTGGTTATTTTATATTAAAGCAATCACAATTGCTTCTCGTGTTTTATGAAAGACAGGACATTGTAAGCGATGTCCTTTTTAAAGTAAACAATTCAAAATGCTTGCAAACAATAAAGTTGAGAATTGAATGATACATCAACGTAATTGTATCGTTATCGATAATTGGAATGAATTACGTTCTGCATAAAAAAGAAAGATAAGAGAGGGGAAATGAAAGAAAGTATAAGAGCGATTCTCAAGAAATTGAAACGAAAAAGAATAAGGAAAAGAAAAGATAGAGCGAGGATGAGACCTGTGAAAAAAAATTACGATATAACAATAAAGTTGAGAATTGAATAATATATCAAAGTAATTGTATCGGTATCGATAATTGGAATGAATTACGTTCTGCATAAAAAAGAAAGATAAGAGAGGGGAAATGAAAGAAAGTATAAGAGCGATTCTCAAGAAATTGAAACGAAGAAGAATAAGGAAAAGAGAAGATAGAGCGAGGATGAGACCTGTTGGGGGGTCGGCGATCCCCACCCTGTATAAAAGTCTTTTTCTACCAGCGACGTGTTCAGTTCGAACGACGCGCTGCGTGCGATTATCTCTGAGGATCATCCTCGTCGTCATTATAAAGAGGCTGCGGACAATGCCCTGCTGAAAAAGGATTCTCGTCAAGATGCTGCGGCGTGCCACTGCAGCCCTCTTTATCTTGGTACGTCATCTTCAGTATTTCTCTTTATACATATATCTCAGAGTTCAAGAAACTCATTTAATTATATATTTGCTATTTGAAAACTCATTAATTTTGAGAAAAGCTGAATTTGATCAAACCCAACTTTTGCAACATATAAAATATTATTATTCAAAATTATTATAAAGAATCACACTTAATTAAATTAGTTGAAAATTTAATATAATTCAGAATGATATATTTTTAACCGTTTGCAATCTTGAGTTCTTTAACCAACAGATAAAGTAATATACAAAAGTTGAGCTCATATTTGCAAAGCAATTAAAAAGAATGGACAATAAACGAGCAAAACAGGTAATTAGATATTAAAACAATAGCTAGTTATTCACACGTCCTTTCTAGTAGCAGATAAAGATATAATATAATAAAGATATAAGATAACATAATAAAACATAATAAAAAAATATATATAGTAATAATAATACAAATAAATTTTAAATTGCTCATTTTTAATATTCAAAAAATAAGAAAATATTTCTGCAAAGGAAAATAATTTAACAAAATTTTTATAAATAAATCGATAAAAATAATTATTCAATAATTCAAATAAATAATCAATTAAAATTTAATATTAATATTTCTTATTTAATATTTATCTTTTATTATTTACTATTTGTGTATGATTCACGATTTTTAAAATATATAATTTATATATACATACATATATTTATCAATTTTTATACATGATATTTTCATAATGTCTGCAATTGAAATCTCCGCTACCGATAAAATCTATTGGAAATTCGATCCAACGATAAGTATTATTGAGATATGTTAATGTAAAATATTCATGAGACATATTAATGTCTCGTAGGTGCATACGCTCGCTACCTGTTGCGTGTATTACTACACGTATACTTCATATAAGATATATGATACATTGCATATCTCTTGATATACGATGTATTTTTTACTATTTGCTATTTGATTTCTAATTTTTCATGTATAATTTTTTAATACTACATTATATTAAGATATCTCATTATTATATTATCTTTATATTATCTAGAATTATATAAGAAAAAGAGTACTATGTAAAAAATTTAATAAAAGTGTACTTAATTATAAATATGAAAAAGACGTATGCAAACGCTATTGATAAATACGTCACTACTATTTTCTATTAATATTAATGATATGGACTAATAATATTAATATTATCAATATGTATTAATACTATTACATAGTAATGTGATAGTATTATTTATGTAATTATAGTACGTAATAGAAAGTGGCACTGATTATAACTTGGTAATAGCTGCATGCGTTTGTCGTGACTCGTTATCTAATCTTTCATTCATATTGACACTCATTCAAGAAAATGCCGTTGCACTACATTTCATTCATAATTCATTTCAATACCGTGGCACTACAATGATATCGTATAACAATCGTACGTAATACATTATTTTGATTATCCCGAATTTGCAATTTTTCCATTAAATTAACATATTTTTTCCTTAAGATGTAAAGCTTCTATTTATTTTTATTCAAAATATTTTTCCTGAAATGAGAAACAATTGAAATAATGTAACAAGTAGTTCAATCTATGCGCGTCCACTCACATCCACACGCACACATAAATACAAAGTACAATATCTAATAATCAATCTGTTTAATAAATCTATTTTTATTATGCATTTATAGAAAAGTTATATTACACTTTCTTTATGTTCGTATAAATAATAATAATAAAAAAAAAATATATATATATATAGGGGTTTTACGAATTATATATTATAATTTACATTAATACAAATATATAACAAATTCTTATTTATTATTTAATTAAAAAAGAATTAATTTAAGTAGGAAATTGAATATTATATTACAATTATCAAGATATCCAAAATTACAGAAATAGATTAGATAGAAGAGAGATACACAAACGAAATTGACATATACGTACTTTAGCTATTTCATATGGTACTTTAGTCACTCTAAATAACGATTTCTTTGTCTTTTTCACGAGTAATTATCAATTACAAAATAGCTATACGTTTAGGGAAAAGTTCATTGCCAATAGAAGATCGTGTCAAGTTATATCGTCATCCAGTTGTCGCAAGTGTCGTGAATGACACATCTTAAGCGTGCACACGTGTAATCTAAATAAAACTGCTTAAAATAGAAAACGCACATTTCTGTATAATAGATCTTCGTGTCATTGAATTCCTACGTGCCATTGCCAATTTAGTTGAAATCTTGATTTTGCAAGATTCATTGTCAGTAGAAGTTATTACTTTTAAATATTATATTAAAAATATACATTTATTACATTTTATAATGTAATAAGTAATAAAATAATCTGTCAAAAAAGCTTAAAGAAGATAATCGAAAATATTTTTGAAGCCCACATTTTACCAATAAATTTCAAATTATAGCTCTTTTTTTTCTTGCAATCTCATTATTCGAGAAATGTTAGTTAATAAACTTTGATTCTAAAAAGAAAATAGCTACGTGGATTATTCGTAATTCGAGATATTGAAAATTGGTAGAATTTCCCAACAGTGAGATATAAAAAAAGAGAATAAAAAAGTTGTAACAATAACAAATAGTTATTAATGTACTTTGTGCATTCAGTATATACTTCTAATTATTTAAGACATATGTTGCTTCAACAAACTTGCTTAACAATTAATAATTTTTTTTATACAATCGCGATACAAAATGTTGGCATAATTAAAAGCAGCTATTCTAATTTTCCCTATGGTGATTAATTTATCAAAATATTTTTTCAATGCGATCTCACTGATTGTAAGATCGATGCGATTGACATACAATTATGTACCAAAGGCTTCGCCCTAGGCTAAATCACTTGTCCCTTACGCAACTACTTACAGGTGACTTTCACTGGAAGATGATCCGGCCCCTGCGTGTGATTCATAAGGTGATACAGCTTTGGCCATGCTTTGACTGGCAGATTCGCCACGAGCAATTAAGATATCCGGCTGCATCAAATGCCATCGCGTTTACCTTTAGTCTTGAACGCATATTTTGTATGTTTACAAAATCGATTGATTCTTGATAATCAGATTTGCAGATACTGCAATTTTGCAGATATGCAATTTTAAATACTAGTTATCTGCAATATTATCTCTCTTTCTTTTTATAGAAAAAACATATTATATAGAAAAAATGTAAATAAAAAGATTAACAGAAGCAAAAAATATGGCAATTAAAGCAATTAGTATTAAAAATAATATTTGATTAAATTCATTAAAATTTGATTGCTTGACAATTTAATTACAAATTTATTTATAAATTTTTATAACATACCATACGTACATTTTAAATGCAACATGTAATAGAAATTTCACAAAGTAGAAAAGATGAAAAAAATTATTGTTATAATAAGATTATAAACATTTGTTTAAAATAAATTTTGTCCTTAAATTGTTAAAAATGTTTAATCAGCTGTAAAATAAAATATTATAATTTTTATATCAATATTTTAATTATAATAATTTTATTTTATTGTAATAAAAAATAAAATAACTATAACAATCTCACTTTATAATTGTAATTATAATGTAATATAATTCTATTTGCAAAATAATTTCATCGACATTACGATAACAATGATAAAAATATATAATTAGAAGAATTACATGACATTATAATTACGTATTATAATACCGCGGAATTTATACAATTATATATGCTAAATCAAAATACCGTGAAAGCAATTTGATCTATCAGCAGTTTAAAGAAAAGGTTGAATAGTGACTTCTAACACGATAGTATATAAAGATCGTCTTGCACTCTTTGCATAATCAAGAATGAGAGTTGCAATCATGTAAGGTTGATGGTCTTCGATTGAAATGATAGAACAGTCACTTTTTTGATACTCCTGGCAGATTCCTGAACGGAATGCTGATTCCCTCATTCTTTTGTTTCTTCTATTTTTTATTCTTTCTCTTTTTTTAGATAAAAAAGTTATGATAAGTAAATACGAGATTGATACACTAGAATGATTGTGATAAAGACGAGATGATACACTATATAGATACAATTAAATTAACACTTTGCATCTTTCCAATTTATTTGTTTTTCCAATATTTTGTCACTACCACAATACACATGAAATAATATCAGCTTGACATCAAAATATTAAATATGGATGCTAAAAATTAAATAATGAATAATTAAGATAAATAAATTAAGATAATGAATTAACTAGAATAAATAAAATAAAATAAGATATATTATAATATAGTTAAAAAAATCAGATAAAATAAATCAATTAATGAAATTACTATAGATTAAGGGTGATTCACTAGGTCTGGGACATTCGTGTTATATGAGCTGCGCACACGAAAAGTTTGACTTACGACGCGACCGACGTCGCATAAATTAACATATTTTATCGTATGACTGATGACTCCACATTTCCTTCAAGAGAGAAATTGAAATTAATCTTGATCTAATCTTGATAAGATTATAATAATTTACAATATCGTAATTAAGTGGGATAAAATTTTACTTCAATTGTTATTATTACGAATATTATTTTTATAAATTAATAAAAATTTTAATTCAATAAGCGCAAATATATCAATTTTAATTTAAGCTTTAAAATGAGTTTAGCTTTTAATATGTTTAAATAAATGCACCTAGATAGATATACGGTTATACTTTTGAAAACATAGACATATCTTGCGAATAAATCTAATCGTATCATACTCCATTTATTATTTTAATTTTTAACGACTAATATACGTTTGTGTGCTATATTATTATTAAAATGAAGCATTAAAATATTTCTAATAAATACTTACACTAGCGAGTTAGAAATTTAAAGTTTACACTTTATTATTAGAGTTTACAGATTATTCATAGAATCTTTTAAGTGGTAATTTTAAAAATTGTACAGGAAGTTTGGAATAACATTTTACTTTATCTCTTTGAGTCTAAAGATCACGTTAGAATCGCCTTGAAAAGCAAACAGCTAGCTTGGACGCTATGGTCGCTTTGACTTGAAACGATCTTGCTATTGTCCACTAAAATATCGCGACATAAATACCGTAGGCATTAATCGTCACGGCACCATTTGACGCTGCAAGTGCGCGGTGGAGAAGGGTTTAGGTCGGGAGCTAGCATATATTAACCTTTCGTTATATAGTCTGTCAACCCGGGACTGAAAGAAAGAAAACGACGAAGAGGAGTCCCGCTCGCGTAGCCTTCTTGGAATCGCGACTTTCCCTTCTCGTGGGTGGAACAACGGTTGAGATCATCAATCGCGACCGTGGATCCTGGCCAAACCTAACTTAGTCGATACCAGGATACGTGCCACTTTTGCGCTGTATACGCATGACAGCCGAATGAAATGTGGTATTGGAATACTAATGATTACTAAAATATACTGAAAGATCAAATTTATATGGCACCTAGATGAAATATTAATAATTGTGAAAGGACACGGAACTCGAAATATTTTAAGTTAAAATAAAAATTAAAATAAAAAGTTGGAAAATAATCTATATAAATATATAATACGTAAAAATATTTTTGATAAGTTACAAGTTGTTAAACTATAGTATAAATATGATTATTAGATGTCTATTTAGAGTGCATAATAATACCTATATCAAACTCACTATTTCTAACATTTCTCTCTAAAAATGCTTTGCTTTTGATATATTTTTATACAGATTCCAAGACATTTTTTTCACTTGTACTCATAGACGCATACACATCTCACAAACACACACACACACACACACACACCTCTACACATACGATTTAACATATTGTTTTCTAATTAGAATATTTTGTTTAAAAATTTTTGTCATTTTCGACACCGATATAATACGAAATGAGACATTGTGACATAAGAGAAAAAAAATGTGTTAATTTGTTATAAAAAATTAGAAGATTAAATGGATCAGTCTTGGTTAATCTAATTATTGTGGCAAAATATTTCTTTATATCTTTCAAGAAATCTCAATTTATGCGATCACGAAAGAACTAAATTATTAAGTGTATATTTCATAATTGATTAAAAGACCGGCAAACGAATAAACGCAATAGGGTATGACATTCTTTTGTTTCTTAACGTTCTTATTCTGGTATATTGTATATTGGAATCTGTGATTATAAACATTCACTGAATGCATCTAAATTTAAATAATTGTAAAGGAGAAACTCTGACATCATATGCTTATCTTGATTTTTGCTCGAACCATATTTGTGAAAGAAATATTTTTATCTGCTATGTCGCCATTTAGGGAGGTTGCGGATACGACAACGCGAGTTTCTGACAGATCATCCATTATTTTTTCGAAATGGCAGTCGGCGACATTCTTACAAGAATATAGATGTCCCGTTATTATTAAACCAATAAGGCTTGTCAGTGATAGAATAGCAAGATAGGTTGGGCAAGAATTCGAATTTGGTACCGGATATATCAGATTTTATTTCCGAATTAGTTCACCCTAAAACAACGATACTAATATAGTCCTTACATAACTGTATTATCTATTCTTATATAGTTGCATAATTCAATTCTTTAATAAAAAATAAATTTATTATTGAGTGTTCGAATAACATGGGCCTTACAAGTGGTGATATAATAATTTTGTAAATAATTATTTTGTACAAGGAAATACTGCACACTTTTAAACATAAAAAATCCATATGATTATAATGAAAGAAAGTAGGTACGAAAATTCGCAACTTCCTAAATAGACAGTCCTGCAAGGGGTTAAGGCAATTGACTCAATTAAGATATCGATCCTCAGCTAGAAAACAATTATATGGATATGGATATATGTGATGCGTATTTGACGCGAGATAATCTTGATGTACTCCAGCAAATATAAAACTGTTATTATAAGTTATTATAATATTTGTTATAAGTTTATTTAATTAAATTGTTTGTCGCATTTAAATAAAAAAAGAATGCTTTTTGATCTATCTTTCTAAATATATATTATTTAGTCAAAAAACAAAAAGCCCTGTAATTATTTTTATAAATCATATTTGTCTATACAGTTAAAAGAATAAATAAAGATATTTAAAGTACTCTAAAGTAGGTTAAACAGATTTTTATTTTTACGTTCAGAATTTAAATAAATTCAGAAGACCGTTATATATTTCGTATGCAGAAAAGGATACGAATACCGTACGAATGTAAACTCCCGAAACGTGAGTGCATACGGCCATTGTTTCGTATTATGCACATGCATATATATCGCCAACAAAAGGTAAATATGCGAATCACGAATATACTATAAACTTGAAGAATCAAACTCAATCTCAATTAAATTAGAATAATCTTGCACCCAATATTATGCAGTCATTACAAAATTATATCATCACGTTTATATATGAATGGATCATACGTACGTAATATCAATACTTAACACATGCACACGCGCGCGATGCATATATGTGTAATATAATATGTATATATGCAAGATTCTTCTAAATTATTACTTGATGCAGATAATTAAAAATTGGATAAGAATTTCTACTGTCAGTAATTAATCGCTTTCGACTTTCGCTTATATAGAATGGATAATTAATTGAGATCAGAAACGGCAGAGAGAGCTTTAGTTTTCCTAGCATATCTGAGAAGTGAAAGCATATGTTACTTCATCAAAACGCAATAGCAACAAGTTCAAAAATGGAAAACAGACCCCTTATTGATGAATATTCTGCTAAAAGAAATATGCATACATTGATTTTATTTTAACTTTTAAAATTCAGATTTTTTTCTTCAGTCATAAACGTAACAAAAATATGTTTAATATTTTATTATAATTTTAAATTTAAGATTTATAAATTTTTATTAAAATTTTATTAGCACATAAATTGTTGAAACAAAATATAAGTATGCATAAATATCGCAAAAATACCTAGTATTATTTATTTCAAATATAACATAATTTTTTAAATAAATATTTCCATTTTTTTTAGAAGAGGATAATACGCACAAAAACCGTAAGAAATTGTATTAAAAAATGAAACAAAACTTATTAGATTTTTATAAATTTCTCTCTCTCTCTCTCATCCCTCTTTTTGTTTCTTCCTTTTCTTCTTTTTTTCTCACATTCAAGTCAAGTTATAATTTATATTTAAAATACTTTATATACTGCGTGTTATCAGTTGCACAATGTTTGGAAAATTAATAGCTAGAATTATAAATCGCTCTAGCTGCAGAAACTGGAAATGCCGACTCTGATATTTCACGATGCGCGCTTGCAGATCGCATCAAATACTTAATTCTACCGACTGATATTAAAGGCCAACTGTTTTTAAACACAACTCGATAATTATCATCATGCCTCATTGGAAATGTCACGAGCCTTGACAAAGCAAATTATTGCGATTAGCAACTGTTTCTTATTAATAAAAAAATTTATTGTATAAAAATAACATAATATCTTTGTAAATACAGTTTAAGCAAATTCATAGACATAAACTGCAGTTATAACTCTATAAGTAAATATTGAGAAATATCACTTGTATATAAAACACAAATATCTTCGGATTTTTATCAATCGTAAGGACTTTATAGATACTAACTTTTATGATTGTTAGAATCATTAACGATTTAATGCCACATTATCAGTTTCTGTAGACGCAATATAATTTTTTTCTATTTCTAATTCAACCTTCTATTTGTCTTACCATTCATTTTTAGTCACTTAATCCTTTAATTCATTGAACAAATTATTCTTTGACGCAGCCCGCATACAACTATTAATAAATAGTATTTTTTGCTCTTCGTGAAACGTTAGATATAATTTATTTTAAAAAATTAAAATAAAATAAAGAGTGTTAAGAAAGAAATGTTAATAACTATGTAGCATAGCATAGCATATAGATTTGATTTATTTCTGCTTTGTTAAACAGTAAAAACAAACAATTATTTTTTAGGTGATTGCTACTTCCATGTCGCAACTCACTCAGGAATTAACAAACACCAATCGAGATGGCGATGTGATTTTGAGTATCAGCGATGAACAAAAAATTCAGTACTTAAGCCAAAACTTCGAATCAGGCAAGTTAAAAAAATTAAAAAAATGATGAAAAGAAGCTCAGACAATAAGAAATTTAATACACAAATAAAGTAAGTCTATAATTTTAACATATATACGCTCCATTTTAAGAATAAAATTCTATCTAAAATGGGACGTAAAAATTATGGTCTTCTTTCTTTTTTGTAGTAAAAATTTAAATATGAAAAATTGCAATTACAATTGGTTACTGCATTTTATAGATGCATACAAATATGGTTACGACGTCAATCCACATGGTCAATTCCATCATGAAACACGTGGTCCACATGGAATCACCTATGGGTGTTATGGCTACGTCGACCCTTTTGGCAAACTAAAAGCAACGTTTTACATCAGTGACGGATGGGGTTATCGCGTTGTTCAGCCAGGAAGGGATGTAGAACTTTTCCTTCACAAGCATGAACATCATGCAAACGGAGACAAACATGATCACCACGAGCATCATGGTGTAATTACACCATGGCGAGAGTTGTCTTTTCCCATGGTGTGTGCGCAATATACAAACACGAATGTTCCACCTCTCGCAATACCAAGTGGAGGAAGTGCGTAAATAAGAATCTATATATATATATATATATATATGTGTATAAGTGTAACTGAAATAAATATGTGACTACTTTTTAATAAGCAGCGCCTATCGGAAGTGGATCAACGATTGAAACGATACCGACTCGACCTCCTTACAGGCCTGATTCATCTGGTATAAATTCAAAATAATATACTATATTATTAATATATTATAACGTGTTCAAAATCGTACCGTAAGATATGTATAAAATATAGAGCGATAATATATAAAACTTATTACATTATTATTATACTGTATATATATATTAGAATAACAGTAATATTTAACATTGTATCTTCTCATAAAAGTTACAATGGAGAGTCAACA
>NW_020222791.1:27638-48813 GCF_003070985.1 Temnothorax curvispinosus
CGACCGTAACCACCACGTCCATATCCTAAAGAACCATCGTCGTAACCTCCGACGCTCGTAACACCCCCATATCCTCCATATCCCCCATATCCCCCATATCCCCCGTATCCGCCCCCACCATAACCACCGTAACCACCATAACCACCAGGATATCCTCTTCCATAACCACCATATCCCCCAGATCCTCCATATCCTCCATATCCTCCATATCCCCCATATCCGCCAGAGCCAGGATATCCCGGATAGTTTCCTGCGTAACCATATCTGCAACGAAAAATTTTATTTCCCTCTTCTTAATTTATTTCATTTTTAATTAGATGCGTCGCTTAAATATATCGCACCCCGAGAAGAATGCTGTCACAACTCAAAAATTCACAATTTTCAGGAGAGAGAAAAAACAAATTTAATTCAATTGCTTTTGAATCGTGAGATAACTAACGCAATTGCAATTACGACATTTTGTTATAATGAAGCTTATACTGTTTTTCGAAGACGTCTGCTGTGATTCACTTGTCAACTCACTTATGATTCATTTACACTATTCATCCAACGACCGCAACTTAATCGGTTTATTAAAAAAATAATGACTCTTCTGCTCGCGTGCGGCGAATTTTGCATATAGACTTGTAACACTATTATAGCATGTAGGGAATTAGGTATACTTTTTATGAGTTTAACTTTTTTAGTTGCGACAGTATTCTTCTCGGGATGCAATATGCTGTCTTTTTCTTATCTCTCTTTTTACAATTAGAGCATATTCTTTTTATTTATATACTTTATTCTTTTATATAAATTTTTTCTTTTATTTGCTTACGTTTGTCCGTTTGTTTCTTTATAAATGCATTAAAAACCGGACACTTGTGAGAATTAATATAAACATTAATTTTTATATTAATATGTTAAATAAATACATAGTATAGATTCAATATCTACTGGAATATTAAGTTCAAAGTATGCGCTCATATTTTAAATAAATACTCTCTCTGTGTATGTTCTCCTTTTCTAAAATAATTCTATATATAAAAAAAGTGATCAAATTAAATCTTACCCAATATAACCGCCACCTGGAATTAGATTGCTACCACGATATGATGTACCAGGATAAACGGATCCAATGATTCCCGTACCATATCCTCCGGGGTATCCTCCAGCATATCCTCCGGGATATCCTCCAATTGATCCGGGATATCCTCCAATTGATCCAGGATATCCTCCAATTGATCCGGGATATCCACCAATTGATCCAGGATAACCTTTGGTTATATGAAACGCTAACACAAATATTTTTTGTAAATAAATCACATATCATTAGCATCAAAGATGTCGATTAAAAATAAAATAAAAATAGTTTTTTAAGAAGATTTTATGATCTGGAACTTAGAAATTTGAGATTTTTTTAACATCTTTTTGAAGTTCTTGACTTTGAGAGCATGATGTCTATAAAAAGTGAAGTAAAAATTTGAAAGAAAATAGCGAAATGCATGCAGATATAAATTAAAGTACTTGATTTACGCGAGCTGATATTGAAATCATTTTCTATCAATTTTTAATACTCGATCAGTATATTTAATTTCCAAACCGTGTAAAATTAAAGTGATTGACATCACGACTTAAAATTTAAGTTTGTTGTAGAACAGTTATGTAGCAAACAATATATCATTCTTTCTTGTTAATTGAAAGAGTTTATAAAATGAATAGAATAATTGTTTACCGTGCGTTTATTAGAAATTGCTTGTAAGTTATGGAAATTAAAACGCGCACAAATTACGGAAGTTACGCGCGCAGAATTCAAAATGAAGTTTTGAATGTAATTGGTATAATAATCGATCGCGATTCATATTCACATTGCACGACGTAAGATAATAGCGCGATGAGTAATCAGCATATTAAGTAAGTGTGTCACTGCCATTCTCACGCTCTGACTTTGAAAGTCGGACGCTTCCCATTACAAAAGCGGAAAAAACATCACCAGTTGTAATAAGATGCTAATAATATAACGCACTACTCGAAGGACTTGACCTCTCAGAAAGAAATAGAAATGATTCTCACAAGACTTCAAAGAAACTACTTCGAATCAATATGCGTTTCTCGTACTTCCGTATACTTCGTGCAACTCTTAAAAGTTTCTAACGCAATGAACTATATGTTTCAGTAATCACAAAATAATTAATGTAATCATGTATGGAATATAATGCCCGTGTACCATAAACCCTATTACGTTATGTAACGAAGGTGCCATTAAATTGTCATATCAAAAAAGTTTGCTCGTAGTCATGCGCTAGCGATCTCCTTGAATTATTCCGCGTTTAATCGTTTATCGTTGCGAGTGAAACTATTCCTTTTTACTCATAAACAAAAATAAGTCCATAATTCCATAAATAATATAATAAGAGCATGGAAAAATAAGTAATGAATAAATGTTACGATCACGCATAAAATCATAAATCATATATGTATAAATTATATATAAATAAAATATTATTGTTCTCTTACTTCGATCACTCGCGGATGCAATCAAATCTTTTTGATTATGTGTATTATCCGAATATACAGGCTGTGAACCGATTATTGGCGTTAGTTTTGTCAGCAATTTTGATTCATCCAGAGATTCGTCTGCGCCACGGCATATTGCAATTAGAGCGAAGGTCGATATCTGTAGAAATTATACATAGAGGATTATATATATTATACACACATGCACATACAAATATTTATGAATGTGTAAGCGTAATATATATTTTTTAAATTTATGTAAGTATATACATATACATAATTTATTATATTATTAATATAATAATATGTATAATGTATTAATAATTTAAAAAAATGTATATATATATATTAGCATTTCACGTATTTATAGAATTACTAATATATTATTTAAAAATTAAAAGAATTTTATCAAATTTATAATATTAAATCAAAAACACTTGAAATTAAGCTGGATTTAATGCCAAATTTAACAATTCAATTTACAATCAGTCAGTGTATAGGTACCAATTTACTTTTAAGCTAATTATTATTAATTAACTTTTAAGCTGGAAAGTGTTAGGCATTTCATATTTCAATATGTTATAAACCCCTCGAATTCGAAAAAAATATTTAATTTACTTACAACAAAGAAGAACTTCATATTGCTGATGTTCATATCACTACTTGCATTTTTCGGAGAAACACAGTGTTCGAGACACGGAAAGCTAATCCGTTCTTATGGCAGCGTGCAAAACCTCTATATATCCTCTCCTGTAACATGTCAATATATGCCCCTCTTCATGCTTCAAGGTGGTCTCGGTTGTTTGAGCTTAGGTCGCTCTTAGGAGCCGCCGTGCTGACAAGGACGTTGACAATCGGTAAGACACGCCCAAAGGTATGGAAACTATCTTTCCGCTTTACATTTTTCCGTTCAAATACGCACACACAATGTTTCTGAGGTGCAGGATGTTGTTATGTAAGTATCTCGCAAGTCCTCATATCTGTATGTTCGAGTCAGAGGATTTTGCAATAGTGATTTTTTTCTAAAGAAATTATAATCGCACATGGAAGAAAGCATATGTCGTTTCAGTCTCCTTTATTTCGAATATTTCACAGTTATCTAGCAGTTTATTACATTTAAGAAAACAAAAATGAAAAATGAGATATGGGATTTGATTCCAACTTTAATAGAATACATTAAATTTAATTTATGCTTAATTATCGATATCAAAAAGTAAAATAAGAAAGAGCATCTAATCGGATGCTTTCAAACTTTCAAAATTGTTAACTTCAAGATATATTTAAAAAATATACTAATTTTCTTTTAATATTATATATTATATGCTAAAAAAAATATTTTTTATATATTTTTAAGTATAATGTTATATAACACTTTTTTGTATGTTAGAAATGTTTCTACACAGTTGTGATTATATCATATTATTATTTTCTTTTACGCTTGCTAGAGAAATTAATTTCTTCTTATCATGCAATTATTTTTAATACTAAAAGTATAAAGGTGTGTTTCACAAATTAAAACGTTTCACCCTTCTTTCTTAGCTTTCCTTTTTCAATGCGCTTACTTCCTATGGAATTCCATTTCCGTTAATTTCGAGAATAAAAGAGAGCGTGTTATTCTACCGTACTATACTTTTTTTAAAGATGTCAATCTTACGCAAAACGCACACATGTCGTAAATGTAAAAAAACAGCGGGAACTTTCGCAATAATCTGAGAGACAACAGACTTTCTCTTCCCGGAAACTTTATCAGGTGCTATGTGTCCATCCTAATTCTGTTATTGTACATATATGCACTCTTGCTACGGAGCAAACATAATGTTTCCCAATCAGAGAACAGTCATATTTTTTTCCTAAGGAAGTTATAATTATGATGAATAAAAAAAGAGCTGTATTATTTATTTTGTTTCAATTATCTTTATTCGTAATATTTTTCGCAGTTATCTGTTTACTACATTTAAGAAAATACGAATAAATAATGGAATATTATTTAACAGTCATAATTTTTTCAGAATATTAATTTATTGTTATAATATTAATTAATTCGCCATTCCATCGCTTTTTATTTCAGTACATTTTATTTAAGAGCAAGACACATCACAGATATATTATATATTTTATTGTTCAAAACAAAAAATTGCAAAGCAAGACGCATCTGGCGAACGTCAAATACGAGACAATGGGCGTTAAAACTAAAAATCGGCCCAAAAGTTGCAATTAAATCCTATAAGCTTTGTTTTACATCTACATGTAGCAGCACGATATATATCGACATTAATTATTAATCTTTTGTTACATCTCACGCATTGTGATTAACACGAAATTAAAATAAATATATACCAACACTTTTACGTCATGTACACAAGATTTTAGGTATCGCAATATTCCCTTCCTTTAACAGAAGAATTACCGATGATTATTTTCTTCTATTTAAGTCTTTTTTTCTTTAACATTAGAATATTACATTGATGCAGATTAATTCCTACTATTTAAGTATATATATATTTTTTAAAAAGGGATGAAGGGAAAATATATTAAACGTATTGTTGTAACAAATCATGGAAAATCTCTGAAGATACACCGTTATAAATTCGAGCAATTTTTATTTTTAAAAAATCAGTCATCTTGACTGCTTAGGTATAGTTCTCATACTTAAAATAATAATGTCCATCTCTACCAATGCAGATTAACTTTAATCTCGGTTCGACTTATTTTTTATCTTTTTCTAAGTTCTAAGAATTAGATTAAAGTTGATCTACATTGATAGAGATAGACATAAGTGTGTGCTAGGCGTGCGTGTGTTCACGCACGACTCCTCAGTTTCGGCTGCGTCAGCCGCGGAGGGAAGGCCGCAAGTAAAATTGGCCGCAAGTAGTTCAAGATCGCGCGACACGTAACATATGCAGGGGATGACCGTGCTCGGATTACGCGGCAATACACGGCAATTAATAGACTCGCGTGTCAAAGTAACACGAAGTAACACGCGTAATGATCCCACCCACCCCTTCGTACTCATTGCATCGCATTGCGATCGGTACGTGCCCTTTAATTGATCAGTTAATCACGATCTTACAATTAGAAAAGTTACACCATTCATTCCTTCCTTCCGATAATTTTTTTTTCTGAAATCATAAAATTCACATTTTTAATATAACCAAAAAAGATTAGATATGTTAAAAAAGAAAAATAAGTTCTAGACGACTATATCATGAACCACTTGTATGGATAACGATATTGAAATAGTCTTCGATCGTCTATCGGCAGTTATCGTCGAATATTATTGCGCTATATATATTATATAGAGAGCCCGTATATTAGCTCAAATTAATTCTCGACTAAGAAGCTTATAACGGAATCCCAATCAACACACAGAATACTTTAGTAAAATTGGAGCAACAGTTATATTGCGAGAATCTCACAATATGGCTGTTCTATGTTGGGATTATTCGAGAGAAATGTTTCCAATTGGAATAACTCCATTTTTCGTGAGATGTATTATAAACATTTAAATATCTGAAAATTTCTTGCAACGTAATGTTACATTCGTGTGCAACGCGTCAATATTTAGAAAGATTAAAGTAAAATATAGGAGGGGATGTTATTCTAAACTTTATTAAAATAACGATACAGCTCGGTAAAATTCATGTTATGAACAGAACTGACAGGCCGAGCAAAATTATAGTTACGCGAGCAAATCACTTTCAAAAATCTTAAGGTTTACCTTTACTTTCTAAAAAGGCAAGATGTTTTTTAAAAACAATAAATATTAACAATTAAAATGTGTAAGATAAAAGCCAGAGTTTCATTATTCAAAGTTTTAACAGAAAGGAGATACGTAAAACAAACAAGGGATGATATAAAGACAAATATCACCAAATGTTGTCAACATAAATTGCAATATGGATTTATATATCGAGATACCGCATTAAGCGATGCTTGTTAAGGGAATTGTTTTAAAAAAGACTCATCGAGAAGGATTTGAAAGTACTAGAAATCTCGAAATCCTACAAGATGGAAGGTGTCGCACGTAACAGCACCCGACATACATACGCAATCTGTATACATTTAAATATCTTTGATACTCTGATATACCTTTACTAGTGATACTTTATATCTTACTTAATGATCAAGGATTGTAATCGATATCAAAAATACCGATATTGATATTTTGCGTTTTTCTTTTATTTCATATACAATCAACCTAACTGTGAACAAAACGTAATGGAATTTGTACAACTGAATAATAGGCAAGGAAAATCCACTCGTTTATTTCGAAATCTGTGTCTATTATTCGTTGAAAAATCCAGACCATCGCAAAAACATGATCGAGCTAGGTCTCGTCGTGATTTTTCGAGAGAGTCATTCGGTAGCCAGGAGGAAAATCAACCCGCACTCATACTTTTGCATTCAAATAATAATGTCCATCTCGCTTATACACAACGCAATATGCACCCGGGGTCATTAATGTCTAAAGTATATACATAAGTTAAGGCGCTTATTAGGGCGTATATAGGAAATGGACTCCTGTGCACAAATTCGTGTTTCAAAGTGGTCGGATGTCCCCCTCTTCATCACCCTCGTCAAGAACGAGCTACCGATCGCGCACAACTAAGGCGTGAGACGCTTTGCCTCGGAAGTGATTGTAATGAAGGTCACGATTATAATTATATATAATTCTATGATTATAAGTTAGCTTAATTTTAGGCGCGTCCGTTTGTTACTAAGATGCGAAGAGGGGAGACAAGTGGAGTACAAATGGGCATCAACACGAAAATCAGGCTAAAAATTGCATCTAAACCCGATCACCGTTTTAGGACATTAATGACCTTATGTGATGGATATAAAATACTGCAAATCTGCATCTACAAAGAAATTCGAAATTCTGTTGAAAATATTGAATCGAAATAAACCTTATTCTATTTCAAAGAAACGCGCGAAGAAACTTTGTAAATGCAGGTATATAGAAAAACTTCTTTTTTTAATTAAATAAAAAATTGAAATCGGTATCATTTTTCGTGAATTAATCCTCATAAATACAAATAAATATTAAATTCTTATTTTTCGTGTAATTTGAAGTAAACTTAAATTATTTATTTCCGCAGTATTTTAATATAATACTCAAGTGTGTCAAGATGTTTGTATTAAAAATATGAAAAAACTACGGTAAGAATGACATGCGATCAAATCTTCATTAAAAGAAAGTTTAATTAATAAAAAAAAAGCTGAAAATGATTTGTGGATATAATCGTGAAATACACTTCACGTAGTTACATTTAGAATTACGTAAACGACAGTTAGTACTGGTTAGTACTGAATGCGGTATGAGTACGAATCGTTATATTTAAAGATGACTTTATGCGTTGATTCACGCAAGGTTAAAAAGCCGTTAAAAACGGTGTTTTGTACTAAAAAAAAAAAGAAAGGTATTAACAATCATTATAGTATAAACTATATAATTATAAGTCGGTAATACTGAAGAATATATTTTAGACTAATATTCTTTTACATGACCAATTGTGAATGCTATAGTATTTACGAAATTCCGATAGTAAAAATACATATTGCTCGTGAGAGTAGCGAAGAAATAAATATGAACAGTTATCTTCGCTGATTAGAGTAAATAGGTAATTCGCGAAAAGTGTAGAATACAAATATAGCAATATTCGTCATCTAATCTATTCTCCTTGATTTTAAGCCCTTTGGCCCATCGCTGCAATCATATTGGATCATGATACAATGGAACATAATACAATGAAAAATCATAAAAACATATTTACTACCGTTTATCAAAGTTATTTGTTTTTTACACCTGTTGCTGCTAACAAGAATTTACGTATGTCACAAAGATAAATCGTGTATAATGATCGTCCTAATCTAACGCGATATAATCCAATATGACTGCAGTGACAGATCGACCAGACCAAGCATCAAAGATCGAGGATTAATTGGAGATTAAATTTTTACCAACAGATAACATTTTAATCTTAATCAACTTTGTTCCGATTGGTTAAACTCTAATCTCCAATTTGCGATTCTTTGTCATCGGTGCGTGATCTGACACGGGTTTAAGAAAGACTCCCTAGTGTGAGAAATCATTGATTCAATTCTCAAACACAGTCAAATAGTGGGAATTTCAAACGCGGTGTTTTTAAACGTCAGATTGTATCACTCATCGTATGTACATAGTATATACTTCTTCGAGTGCAGCACGACATACGTATAATGATCTTTATCTCTATAAACATTAATAGGATTCGCAAATCAAGTAGACAAACATGATTGAGTTAGGTATTAAATAGTATGCAAATTTCTCTGATTCAGTACAGATTTGTCTTCTGTAGCTTTACTTCCTTATTGAGAACATCCCGTAAATATTCGACACTATTCGCTGTTAGGTGTGATCAAATTATGACAATAAGTTATTCAATGAACAACATAATGGCTCGCGTAGATGCTTTCCAGACTGGCTGAAATCACGAAAGCCAGATTGTCCCCTAGCATAGAAGAAAACAGACCCCGACTAGGCTGGATCTTGATTAATATTAGGATGTCGAAGCGTCATAAGTCTGGAAATCTGCAAAGCAATTGTTAATGATTAGTAAAAAAAAAAAATGTCGTTTATAGTGTAAGTGCAAAATGATATGAGAATTGGACGGATGAGTATATGTACAATGTTAAATTGCATCATATATAACTATACTTTTACTATTCTTAGAATATAATTTTTTTAAGAATGTAAAAAATTAACCCTTTAAATGCCGCAGGCAGTTGTAAAAACTTATGCAAAAGTACCAAGCAAACATAATACACCCACTGTTACACCCGAATTATCAAAAGTTGATTAGCCAAAATATGAAAAATTCTATTAGTACTGACATAATTTAATTAAACAAAAAAATCACATAATTTGTTAACGAGACAAAAAATTTGTTAAAAATGATAGACATTTGCAGTAAGGCTTTTTTTTATTTTTATCTTGAAGTTTATCCTCGAGCACATGACGCGGTATGAAGAACCATCATCATAGTTAGGTACGCACCGTAACCTCTGAAATGTATTATTGTGCTTCAGACTTAATATACGTGAAACGAAGCTTTCAATATAATATATATAATTTATTCGTATTATATTCTTAAAAGGTTCGAAATAAAGATCACTGTATATTTTATAGATTTTTTTACGTGGTCTTGGTTTATAACATCAGTCAAATAAAAATTTTCCAATATGTCGTTATAAGAATTATATTCATAAGAAAATATATTCTAAAATGTGTGATCAATTTTACAAAAATTGTAAACTAGAATTATACCAATATTTTATGGACAATCTATAAAATTATACAGTACTTAATCTACTTTATCGTGAGCAAATTTACCTCATTGGATCTTCAAAGTAGTCTGATGGCACTTGAAACAATTCTGGATCTATGTCGTTTCGGAAGGCAAACTCTTGAAAAGTTATTTTAGCAGTGACTGTAGGCAGAATTGGTATGTCGATCTTAACCGGGAATCCGGGGGGCAACTTCATAAGTACGAATTGGCGTAGCTTGCTTAGATGTTTAAACGGCGTGATCACTTCCAGAACATTGAGTAGCATGTCGACGGTAAGGGGGAAATCTGGACTCATTGCCACAGTAGCTTTGAAAGATTTGCTACTTTCCTTATAAACGAGATTTCTTCCTAGAAGTGGACATTGACCAGGCGGAGCAACAACATATTCATCCCACGTTATATTCGATTCTGGTGGTGGATTCAACGATGCTCTTCTCATAGGAGGCTAAATAGATAAATTTAGAAATTAATTTATTTTGACATATATTGCAAGAAAATATTTAGATGATTTCTCTCGCTTTACAATTTAATATATGATTGCAAGAAACAGAAACTCTAAAGCAACAATAGATTTTACATTGCAATTAAACTCTTACTTCGCCATTTTTAAATCCTTGAGAGCTGCCTTTAGTAAGGGATTCCATAATAGCTTTATTCTTTTGAAGATCCTCCTCACTTAAGTGCTCACGACGTTTTCTACTTTCCAATACCATGCCATTTATTTGGTAAAAATCAGCGTGAAAAGCACCTACCATTTCCTAAATTTTTTAACATTTATTTCAATATTGCTTTATTTATGTTTTATCACATCATTCTTAAGACTACTTTATGATTATATAATATCTCAGAATTGATTCCTAAATTTTAAAAGATTCTGAAGGATTCAAAGAAAACTTCAGTATTATTACAATATGTGCTCACTCTTTTGTCCTCTCTAAAAATCCACCCTGTCTGTGCTCTAGAAAATGTGATACTTTTGGTAGACATTTGAGCTGCCATAATATCACTAGACATAAGAATATCAACTTCATCCTCTATTTCAAGCTCTGTTTCCTAAGTATACAAAAAAGATTTCTTTAATATATGATATTAATATAATATTAATGTATAATCTTAATGTATATATTTATATGTGGGATTAATATAACAAAATAAATATAAGAAATGCTAATCGTCTAGAATTCACTTTGTTATTATAGTAAATAAATATAATATATTGTGTATATAAATAACAAAATTCATGGATATATACAAAATAGTTTCTTTGTATTCTATATACGTAAAAGCATAAATATAAAGAAAATGGATTTAAGTAACTGTTAACCTCATATCTCACTCTTTGGAAAAGTTTGGCTTTATTGTCGAGGACAGTCAGTGAATGGCTAGGTTTTTGGTCACCATTGAAGATGAAAGATATGTCACCCCTCTCCCACCTCATATCATTAAAATCTACAAGAGTCGTGTCCATCCTAATTGAAGCTCCACTTTTATGGATCTTACATATATCTGACGGCAACACTCTTGAAACTAGCGGCACTGAAAACACAAACAAATTTACAAATTTACAAATTTATATTGGCTGAAAAACAGAAAAAAATATCAAGAATATGCATAATATTTAGAATAAAAGCTCCGTAAGTTACTTAACCGAATCAGACATTAATAGCAGAATTTTTGACAAACTCCTCCTCCTCAAGAGTCTTTTCTTAGCAAGAATATTAACAATTATATACAAATTTTTTTGTTTGCTTATATATTAATTTTTCACAAATATTTTTAAGTATATACAATTTTTGATAAAACAAAAAAAATTAAAAATGATAAATTATAAGTTATTTATAATGTTAAGTTTTAAATGACAAAAAGATAAATTTGGCCATATACTTGTATTTTTTTTATCTTCAGAAAATAAAATTTACATAAGTCAACACAAATGGAAAGTGTAAAGGAAATAAAATATTCAGTTCAACATCGTTAATAGAAAATCACATGAAAGCGAAAAAACATAATATTACGAAAGAGTGCTACAAAAAAAATTATGCCATAATCATAGAAACAAATATTCCGATTGTCACTATTCACCTTTCCAGGTGCATACACTATGATAAATAACGTGATTCTGCAATGAATTAAAGATCGAAAGAAATGCGTGAGGAACTCACCCCAACTCTGAAAATCCCATTTTAATTCCATATAAAAATCACCCATTTGATGCAACGCAGCAACTAAATTCGGCCTCCTTTCTTCCATTTGCTCTCTCGCTTGTTGCTTCAATTTACGTAATAAAGATGATACTACAAACAAAATTTTAAATGGATCTTTAACTCCTTACAATCTGTATCATTCTCATCTCATTCTCATTCTCATCAAAATAAGTAGCGTATTAAATCCATATTTGTAAATTGCATTTTATACGAACTGGTTTGTCTATCTCCATAACTGATTGCTTCGGCCAATGGACTCCAACCAGCCAGATTCTTCACCTTTACAGATGCCCCATGTGCAAGCAGTAATTGAACACATTCTGCAACGTAACAAAACAAAGTATGTTTCATCTACTCCAACTGGAAAATTACTTTTAATATTTTGTGTCATTAATTTAAACGGAGCACTTGGATGAAGAACATTAACATTTGAATTTTGCAGAAAAATAATCAGAATATTTTGCAAAATATTCCACAAATACTTCAAGTGCTCTAATGCGATGAAATAAGATAGAAGTATCCGTACCTTTCCTTCCTAACATCACAGCCAAATGCAAAGGTGTATTTCCTGCAACAAAAGACAGGCAAGAGTTAGTTGTTCAGCTTCGTTATACTTGTCATCCTCAAAGAGTTGAATAATTCTCATTGTCTTAACTTCTACATGCGAATAAGAGATATTTGGAATGGAATTAACGCTCCAATTTTAAGGCGAACCTTGTTTATCCTTTTCGGTAATGTCGTGTGTCCTAATCAAGATGTTCAGCGTCTTCACGTCCCCTTGAAATATACATCTGTGAAGCGGATACTTCTCGCTCTCCTGCGCCATGATCATCGGCATCTGAGATCCCTATGCGTTACAAGTTACAACAGCGGAGCAACTGAACCCGAGATTCTCGCGCGACGTTCCGTACTACAGTGCATTCCACGCGTGACATCGACGTGGACCATCACGTATCGCGCTGACATTACCAGGCATCACAGTGCACCAGGCAGGTATCGCCTCCCGGCGAGCTTGCGACTCGACATGTTGACTCACTCTTGTTGATACTTTTTACATAACTGTCACACTTACTTCTCTCTTTCTCTCTTTATATTTGATCTAACTGTATCGGCGCTTCCTTACGTTGAACAACAATATCTCTTTAAGCTCGAACTTCCGTGCCTCCGCGGAACTCGCATTCAACATTATGATCAATTATGACCGTGCTAAGCCGTGCTCGCGCAAAATATATGTATGTACGCATGTGTGTGTGTATACTTTGAGGCCTAACCGCTTCCCAGACTTCCCAGGCAGGATTATCAACTTGGCAGCGTATCGCGGCGCGATATGGACGGCTGATCGGCTGATGACAGATCGCGATCTCAATCGCGAGCCCCGTTACATTCGTTCGCGCTGGCGGCACGCATACGCGGCATACGCATCCGTCCCGAAGGACGCGCCTGGGAATGGGAAATAGCGAGCGATCGTGCGACCGTGTCGAGGGAACGCGAGTCCGAGTCGCTCAACGGAGAGGTGACTTCCCACACTTCCCAGGCAAGGTGTTCGGCTCATAATATGGCGTTCACTCACTCAACGTATACCGGGGAACGACACGCTCGACGAACATTCGGCATTCGGCGCGCGACAGCGCGATTATCGAGTTTCTGCCTTCCGGGATTCCGGGACGCACGCGAGAATGGGTTTGTATGTTCGCAGACGGGCCCGTAAACGGCGACCACACACCACACCGGCATTTGCCGTGGGACGTGGGAGTCGTGGCCCTCGGCCTCGGGTCGTCCTCGGGTCTCGGGTCTCGCTCTCTCGGATACGAAAATTCCCCGTTCGATATCGCCGCCTACACTCATTTTAAGACAGACCTTCGCCTCAATCGCCTCTCGGCGCCGTCGGTAAAATTGCTGCCGATGCTGAAGTCGTGTCGTAATTTCAGCTTCAGCCATCAAGATTACATTTACATATGGATTGTTTACATATGTAAATTACTATAAATTGAATGATTAATTAAGTAATTTATTGATTTCTTTGAACTGTATTTTTTTTTGCAAACAGTTCTACAGAAATAAAAAGTAATTTTTTAATTATATACTGAGCTCTTTATAGTTCACGCTTGCAATAAATATGCATAATATTTTTATTTTCTTTTTTCACAGGTATAAAATAAAAATCTTGAAAACGATTGTTAACTTTTCGTGGCATCCTAAAAATTGTGCTCAAATTAAATAATAGCAACTAAAAATAAAATTGCAAATAAAACACGATTTCTCAATATTTTTGATGAAATATGAATGTTCGATAATCCATGTAAATATGACATATAACATATATAGTTTACATTGCATACATGTGTAGATTACTAGATTATTATGAAGAGAATAAAGAGGATGATGAGAATAAAAAGGACGAATCACTTATAGAAATATAATATAGATTATTATTATTCTTTCATGATTGATTTGAACAAAATGTACGTATTGTATATAAAAGCCGCAATTAACAGTTTTAATTAATTATCTCGTTTTCAATGTAAACTGAAAGGTAAAAGTGACGATTAAAATATTGTATAGTAAAATATTATATAGTTTAATAATTATTATTATTATATGTCTTACGGTTTTTGTTACTTACATTCTTTAATACAATAATACTTTCTTACAACATTACATGAGATTATATTATCCTATCTTGAACGCATAATCGTAATAATATACGTAAAAGAAAAAGTAATTCGTATTGCCACGTGCACAAATGACTTTTACATAGCAATACTTAATAATGAAAAAATATGCGAGCTCTGTATAATCAAAATAACTCAATATTTGACAGAGGTGTGATTTTTTTAAATGTAATTAGGACATACATGTCTCCACTACTGGATGTAATGTTGATCGAATGCCGCAATTAAATATGAAATTGTCCAATCCGCGCTCATGAACTTTCCATTAGTCTCCAGTTATGTCATCAGGAGTGCGAGGCTACGCGCGATTAAGCGCACGGTTACCCAGCCGGTTATTCATTATGACACACAGGAAATATGACACTAGATCTGTCAAGCGTATTATGAAATTGGATTGCACCGAGATGTTATTACGAATGCTATCTGATGCATACTAATAAATACCAGAAGATCATTACAAACATAATATACAATTATATTACGCCCTTCCGGAAATTGGGAAAAAGATATATGATTTTCTTAAACGATAAAATAACAAATATGATAAACTGCGCTGTGACATTCAATTAATTCACTATACTAAAAAGCTTTAAATTCAGTTTAATTTTTTTCTGTATTGCTTTGTAGAAACCTGATATATAACGCATTAAGTGATTAAAGAAACGTCGGATTTAGATCTTCTTCGTATAAAAATGATAGATTCGGTGGTTTCGGTATCGTTGCGCAGCTTTTTTACCATATAGGTACATAATACCTGCGCAACGAAACTGTCGTTGGAGTTACAGAATCCCGCTACTGGTCCTGTAATATCGGAAATGGTGCTAATAATGTCTATTTAAGGCTGCGGTCCACTTAACGCTACAAATGCTTTTACAAATGCGTTCTTCTTCTCCTTCTTTCTTCATTAAAAGAAAAGAGAAGAGGAATGTTTCGAAGCATTTGTAGCGTCAAGTGGACCGCAGGCTAAACAGGATAATTATTTTAAGCGGAACGTTTAAATTTTTGTCAACGATTGCGTCGAATACTGGTTGATATTTTAATTGCGCAATTAAAGGCTATTGCACGTAACAAATAAAGTTTTAGTTGTAACCATAAGGCTGTAAGAAAATTAACCAATCACAATCGGTTATTCTCCTTGCGGTCGAAAAATAATAGAGTGTAATTGATTTATTTAATTAGTGTGATAAATTTTCATATGGCCTTACGGTTATGACTAAAACTTTATTACGTGCACTGCAAAACTTTACATAAAAATAATTATAACGATGTCGAAGATGCTAAAAACATATATTTGCTTTTCCCAGGTATTTTATGGTCCTTAAGAGCGAATTTCTCGTTGCGTAAGTTCCAACGAGATAAGTGATATTTTTTTCTAACGGTGCGGAGATATAACTCATCGCTATATATAAACACGAATTAATAACTCATCAGGTTATTACGTACTTAGCAAAAAAAAATATGCTGATACCTCTGAACAGAATAACGTGCCATCTTCCTAGTATATGTAATACTAAGCATTTGATAAACATTGTAATTAGATGACAAGGCAAAAGAAGAGAATAAAAGTATATAAACAGATTTTAATTGCGACGCAGCGCGCTACACAAACCATAGCGCCGTATCAACATATTTAATAATATAATACTTGTTTTTTAATATATGGGCTATTACAATTATATTAATTTAAAAATATTATCCAAATATCAATATGTTACATTTCCGTCCGCGTATTTATAATTGTTGAAATTTTGACTTACTTCCGTGAACTGAAGGGATATATCTCTTTTATTTCATGATACGAGACATGTTCAAATTTAAACGAGACTTTTCTTCTCACTCAAAGAGACCTTTACTAAAATCTGTATAGATATTACATTTTAAAAGAAATACAAAAAAAATTGCAAAAAATATCATGTATATAAACCAGTAACGAAACATTTATTTCTGTGGCTAAAAGTTTATTGAAGAAACTAAAGTCCAAATTTTTAACACTGCGCAGACACTGTGGGCCTTTTAAGGCACAGTCGATTTTTCGTATTTTACAGTTTTCTCCTGACGTTTTAACACACTTAAAAAACAATTGCAACAGTCCCGGTCTTACGTAAGTATAGAAATCACTTTTTGAAACCTTAAAGATGATACATGAATTGTTATAGATTTTTTGTAACACAGAAATGCTTTCAAAAATCTTTTTAGATTTAAAAGTCTCAGGGTGTCCAGGTGAGTGCCCCAAAAACACGGTGTCTGCGCAATGTTAAATTTAAAAATAATAATAGTAGGTAATATTAAATTAAAAATAATATCAACGGAGTGTTAAAAATTATAAAATGCTTGTACGAGAAACTTCGATGCGTAAACTGTTCAAAAAGTTTTAATCAACTTGGAAATAATTCCATTTTTTTGTTTGTGACAACAATACGTGTAGGATTGATACGCCTATGTGTGTTTTAGAGCTTCTATTATACTAAAACGGCCAAAGTATTTATTTAGTACTCAGCGAGATGAGAAGGCGCGAGGTTGCGAGTTCGGATTACACAACGTATCATTATCAAGATTTTGTGTGCTCAAAGCGCTTAAATCAGCGGAAATCTTGTGCTGTTTGCAAAATTAGTTTAACAATGAGATATTATATAAAATCTCGAGTGTGTTTGTGTGTGTGTAATCTGATAAATGAGTGAATATAATAATGAAAACATCATTTATATCCATTTATATTCATTTATATCCATTTATATTTCTGAAGAAGGAAAATGCGAGAGAGGTAGACGGGTTAATTATCGCCTGCATAGAAAACAACGCGAATGGAAGTAGACAATGAAAACTTTGAAAAGAAGCAAGAATTTGCGCAACTGATGATTAATGATTTGTCCAAATAATTTCTGCAAAAATGATTCTTTCTTAATATTGGCAACTTAGTGTAGAGAAATGTGTTTAGGAATGGAAATATAATAGACATGGAAATATTTTGCAGAGAAATAAAGTTTCGCAAAGGTTAAACATCATGTATATCCGCATTCCGTATCAGTATTCAAATTAAGGGGCTTCCCTAGTGTAACAGGGTCTATAAAAGGAATGATTTTTAAAAGGAAAACGACAAAGTCAATTGATAAAGAACTTTTTCCACATATTTTACTATATTTCAAGAGTGCATACAAATTTTTTCAAAATATATCTGTTATCATGCCCGTGCCAGCCATTTTTTTGAAGTGCCGCGAAAAAACGGTGACCACGATTGCAGCCGTTATAGTTATCTAAAACAAAAAAGCAAAAGAATTCTTAATTTACTTGAGTGTGGCTATCGTCTGAACCAAAATCATGAAAAAATATTGAAAATTTAAAAAATTATAGCGATTGTAATTATTTTCGTCTTTTTTAGCAGACGTTTTTTAGCTATAATTTTTTAAATTTTCAATATTTTTTCATGATTCTGCTTCAAACGATAGCCACACTTAAGTAGATCAAGAATCCTTTTGCTTTTTTGTTTCAGATAACTACAACGGCTGCAATCGTAATCACCGTTTTTTCACGGCGCTTCAAAAAAATGGCTGGCACGGGCTTTAATAACAGATATAAAATTTTGAAAAAATTTGTATGCACTCTTGAAATATAGTAAAATATGTGGGAAAAGTTGGTCATCACGTTGCTTTGTCAGTTTCCTTTTAAAAATCATTCATTTTTAGGCCTTGTCACACTAGGGAAGCCTCTTAAATATAATTTGATGCATAATTAAACATCGTACATCAATATCATATACAAACAACAATTGTAAAAAATATCTTATATATAAACCAAGCAACAACGATAAAAACAAATTTGTTTATTTTTGTGTTTAAGTTATAATTAAACGAATCTAGAATGTAAACTGGTTTAACGAGTGGTGTGTTTTTCACCTATAAATTATATGCAAAATGTAGGTCGACTTCGATCAAACTGTGACTTAATCGATTAATATAATCGATAGATTTGCTTAAATCAAAATTTTATTTACCTATATAATTTGTTGTTTCTAATCTAGTTTTTATCTCCATTGAGTTAAACAACAAAAGATTTGTTATTCTATGTTAAAAAATACATCAAAACAGGTATTGCTTGATGGTTATTTGCCGATTACGCATACCTATTCGTTATACATCTGCAGTAACGAGCACAAATACTGGCTAAGTCCATCTACTATTATTTTTTATTTAATTATTTATATTTTATTTAAAGTATATAAATATGAAATAGACAATAAAATACGTATCCTAAAATGCTGGGATTTTATTATAAGTTGATATTTTTTTACTATCTATATTCTATTTATTTTTTGTTAATTTCTTACACATATCATTTTTTACGAAGAAAAATAGCCCCTTTAATTTATTTGATCACACATGCCGCCAATGCACTGATTGTATCATTTAGTGGTACGTGTCATTGTATCATATCAATGGTACGTGTCATTGTGAAGATCGATAATAAAAAATGCGGATATAAATACACGTTTGTACGCATAACATATGCTGTATTTGTTTTAAAAAAATGTTATATCAGATATTAACATTTAATTTCCTGTAGTCGAGCAAAAATTAATGTATACACAAAGCGTGTAAAAATGTCAACTTGATGCCGGCATCAAGGAAAAAAAATGTGCTGATATAACAAACATCTTTTCCCACTCTAATGCAGAAAATCCGTATAATTCAAAGAAGAACATAATAGTTTTTTATTGTAAATTTAAATATAAAAAATCGGATAACGTTTAAGGTGATCCTAAAGCCGTGATTCTAGCCGGTATTTTTCAGTTTTTTTTTTAGCACTAATCTTTTAATTGGCTTTATAGAAATGCAAAATTCTTGTCTAGAATTCAAGTACGCATCAAAATCTAGGTCATGGTGGTCGAATTTATATCGAAAACGAAAAAAAATTAATATTTTTTGTTATACGTGACGACCACCACATGTAAATTCGACCACCATGACCTAGATTTTGATGCGTACTTTAATTCTAGACAAGAATTTTGCATTCCTATAAAACCAATTAAAAGATTAGTGCTAAGAAAAAAACCGGCTAGAATCACGGCTTTAGGATCACCTTAATACCTGAACATCGAAAAAATAATTTTGAGTATCTCCTTCAAATACCAGTCTTCGAATACTCATGTGAAATGTAATAATATCGTATTACGTAAATATTACACGTACCGTTAAAAAAAAATAAAACACAGGTTGTTTGTTTGACCTAAATTTTTAAGGGCCAGTTTCACCAACCTCGATCAACTGTAACCTTCGATTAAACTCACTCTTTGTCTCTTTCTAATTGTTCCCCTTAGAAAGAGACGAAGAGTGAGTTTGATCGAAGGTTACACTTAATTCAGAGATATGGTGATGAAATCGGCCCTTAAAATGATTATTCAGTCAATGACCAACTATTTCCGATTTACTTAGCCTTGATAAAAGCCTATTGACTAAATGTCAGATGAGCTATCGCAAAACTTCACACGACCCTGAAGATCCGTATAAATGTCTGATTAGTAGTAAGACTGAGATATGTCTGCATATATATATATGTCTGAGCTGTTCGTTGCTTACAGTTTCAACTTATCCGCCGTGTGTGACAGTTAACGTTTTTAGACTTTAGTAAAATTATAACATATAATTTGCTTTCAGAAATCAAATAATATAAGTAGTACTGAAAATGTGTCTCTCTAGTTTTTGACTGCTAATTTAAGGTGTTTAACATGAATACATACATACACAATAGTAAGTACATTAATATAAAACGTATGTAAAAAATGACGGACTCTATATAAGCAATAGGAACATAAATCATTTGAAATTATTTCCTATTTTCAAAATTTGTGATACAAACAGATCGACATTTTTTATATATAATATATAATATAAATATATAAATGTTAATAATTTAATACATAATCAATCTAAACTTTGATATAAATTAAGAAAATTCACTGCTTGGAAGATCAAAAAGATAAGGAAATCTCTATTATAAAACCTACAAAAGGACAATAGGATAAAAAATAATCAGACAAATCTTGCCTTACGGATTTTTGCCTTTAAATTTCATTGTTTGTTTAAAATTTAAATATACTTTTATTTTATAAACGTTACAAAATCAGAAAAATAAAAGTATAAAAAAGTGATACGAGCTCATACACACACACATATATATACATCCGCCCACGCAATCAAACCCGTAATATATATGTTAATACTTTATGTTATTCTGAAATGTGTCACAATAATATATAAAATATTTTTTGAACTATTAATCTTTTTACAACTCTATTTTAGTACTTTTACATGCAAAGCAGCTAAAAAACTATATAAAAAGGTCATACAATTCCATTTAGAAGAATATCGGTGACATAAATTTTATAAAAATTATACAAAGATTTTATTGCACACATTGCATTTTTCTCGTTAAACTGTAAACTTTTATTTAAAACATTTACAAAAAAAATAATTTTTAAGATGAT
>NW_020222792.1:0-1186 GCF_003070985.1 Temnothorax curvispinosus
TATATATATATATTAATTTAATATTATAAATAAAAAGAATATAATATTTAGTTCTTCTACAACGTTTATTTCTCATTTATGTTGCTGAAATATAATGTTTATCTTAATGGTAAGGTTAGAGTGATTCAAATATGAGCGGGAGTTGACAAAAACTGACGGACCAATCAAAACTGGCTGTCCTATGGCCAGACTCTGTTAGAGGGTCTCTAGTCTTAAGTAATGTCTTAAGACGCTAATACGGCTCTGTGATTGGTTCATGACATCTTAAGATTAAACTTAAGACGGTCTTAAATAACTAGGAATACCGGCCTTAGAAACTCGAGAACTTCTCTATTTTGTAGCCAATCAGTATGATCTGCTGCTGCTTTTCACTGCCCATAAAATTTCACCTTTAGAACGGAATTAAAAATGTTCGACATTATCGACATCGAGGAAATTCGGTCTTCTATAGGATTCTCTTAAGGGATAACCTATACAACTGTTTATATTAGAAAATATGGGCCGGAAACAAGTTAGCGCTGCAAGTTCATATTTTTTAATGAATTATAGCTCAAACGATTGCTCCCTAATTGCTCCCTCAGAATCAACAATTGCTCCCCTTTTAAAATTATTATTTTTTGAAATATTTAATAAAAACGAAAAATTTCACAAGTAACGCCGTCGCCGCCACTATCGGCCGCCTATTGTAACTATGGCTCGGCAGCTATTGGCGGAAATATTCAAACGTAATATAATAGCTCTATTGTTCATAACTATATCTCAAAGAGTTTAGTCAACATTTCCTATTGATTTTCGGTAGAATAACTATTTCTCGCTTCGCTCTATTGGGATTTTCAATCGCTCTATTCGTCGCTGCTTTTCTGTAAGAGCTGCAAGTTGATTGGCTTAAACCAAAACTCGAACGCAGTTCTAGCAATGTGGACACAAGGCTTAAGTGCCCATCTACAATAGGTGTTTTAAGCCCTAAGCCCTAAAAAATTGATTAATCACAGTCAATTTATTCTCTTCAAACTCAATTGTGATTGAACAATTTCTTAAGGCTTAGGGCTTAAAACACCTATTGTAGATGGGCACTAAAAGCTGAGTTTCCACTGAGCGCGTCACGCATCGCGTTATCCGTCGCGATCAATCAAAACATCTTATTTTATTACATTATTTGTAATGGGATGTTTAGATTGGTTAAGCC
>NW_020222793.1:0-1547 GCF_003070985.1 Temnothorax curvispinosus
TTGCATGTATTCACAATTAAATAGCCATTTTTAATAAAATCTACATAGGGCAACTCAAATCTGACAATTACTTATTATATAGATGGTTAATAAACAATAAAAATTACCGTTAGGCAACAATAAACGGTTCTATATAATATTTAAATATACGTTGTTAAATCTTCGCAAATGTATAGTGATATTATAATGCTTTATTCGCCTTATTTACCCTTGAAATTATTGTTGTAAATATGCTATTAACCTAATTTATTTTCACTTATTCTATAATCTTTCGTAAATATATTTTGTTGCTTTCAATAACCGTCTTGTTATGTATAATTCAACTTATGTCTAGAAACGTATTCGCATCGAGGCAGTCTTTTTTATTCTTTCTCTCTCTCTTTCTCTCTCTCTCTCTCTCTCTCTCTCTCTATATATATATATATATATATATATATATATATATATATATGTATAAGAAATCACCACTGTAGTTTTGATATTTATTTGTTAGATGTTAGTATTACAGAAAAATTCGAGATATAAAAAATTATCTTTCTATCGCCATTTCTTTCTTTTTCCTTCTTCTCACTCACACAAATCTTCACTTCGTTACGAATCACCGTCTATAGATACATAATAGCATAAAGTAATGTGTAAAACTAAAATGTTTTAAATAATCATTCCTTCTTCTTTTCTTAATCACACGTATACATTTCATTGCAGACCTAGCACTTCAACTACAATGGCAACGGCTATGGGTTCCTCTGCAGAATGTCAACAACTTTCTTTTGATTCTTCGTCTCTTCAATCAAGGCTACATAAGTAAGTAATTATTTGTTTTGCGTATATCACACAATATAGGGGAACCCGGGGCATAACAGGAACGCTAAGGTTTAATCAAGTTTACAACATATTAACAATAAATAAATAAACTTTGTTTTGTACTAAAATATTCTTTGAAATGTTTCCTATAAGAAAAATGCAAGTTTTACTACACAAGAATAGTTTAAAAAGACGAAATTATTATTTTTTGAAAACGTGAGTTAACCTTACTCTGGATTTTATGCGGGGTATAACGGGATACCTTATAAAACTTATTTTATTCTCAAATATATTAATGTCTAAAACTTGTTAAAAGTAATTTGTCATGACACAATATATGTAAAAATGTATCATTCCATTTTTAATTAATAATAATTATTTATTAATAATTATTACATGGACTTGCTCTTACATGCTCTGTGAGCCACTGACGCCTTACTTCTATGGCTCCGACCCATAATACGCATTGAATAATTTGTAACATTTTTCAGTTAAAAATAATATGAAAACTAATAACAGCACACGGGCAGAGACATATAAGAGCAATAATTTCCATATATTTCGTTACATGACAGCATCTCTGTAAAAAGATATCGATCGTAACCCATTTAGACCTATTATACCCCGTGGTCCCGTTATGCCTCGGGTTCCTCTAATAATATGTTACTTGTTAAATATTAACTTTTCTTTACAAGAATAATTTCCAGCGTTAATATCTTAAATAATTCCATTTCTAATAACAT
>NW_020222793.1:1557-2713 GCF_003070985.1 Temnothorax curvispinosus
ACAACTGTATTATTATAAAAAATTGCTGTTCCGTTTCTACATTTAATTATATTACATTTTAATGCAGAGCTGTAAAGGCTGTAAAAGCTGAAAAAAGCGCTTCAGGGGAATATAGCCCGCCCGTTCAATTATTTGAACAAACGACAAAAGACTCAGGCGATGATGTGGATGCCGTAGAACTTCAAAATCTAGAGTGGTCCGCTACACCTGAAGAACCATTCGACCTAGACGAAATTGAAAAGTAATTACTCGTTTTGCTTATATCATTCAATGTAATAATGGCATTTTACTAGAAAAATTTACAATTATTATTATTTAGAAAAATTGCTTTTCCGTTTCTACATTTTATCATATTTTGATGCAGATTTATTGAAGGCATTTTATACGTTTCCGAAGAACATAGCCCGCCCGTTCCATCACCTGAACAAACGACAAAAAACCCAGACGCAGTTGATACGTAATTACTTGATTTTTACTTATAATAACTTATAACGTAAAATATAATAACATCTTACTATTTAAATATTTTGTCTTTTCTGCACAAGAATAATTAACAGTGTTAATCTCTTAAATAATTCCATTTTTAATAACATCACATTTCAATGCAGTTCTAAAACTTCAAGTTCAAAGGATTATGATGTGGATATCTTTGTAGAACTTCAAACTTCAGAGCGGTCTGTTACAAATGAACAACAATTAGAAAACTTGGACAAAATTGATAGGTAATTACTCGTTTTGGTTATATCATTTAATGTAATGGCATTTTACTAGAAAAATTTACAATTTTTATTATTTTATAAAATTGCTTTACCATTTCTACATTTAATCATATTACATTTTAATGCAGAATAATACAAAGAATTTCAAGCGTTATCAAAGAAAATAGCCCGTCCGTTCCATCACCTCAACCAGGTTTTTCAACTGCAGAGGAATATGATATGAATCCCTCTGAACGTGAGAACGATGATAGAACTAGAAGTGAAGAACAACCTGACTCGCAAGTTCTATCATCTGAACAAACGACAAGAAACCCAGGCGCAGTTGATACGTAATTACTTGTTTTTTACTTATAGTGACATAACGTAGAATATAATAACATCTTACTATTTAAATATTTTGACCTTTCTGCACAAGAATAATTTACAATGTTAATATC
>NW_020222794.1:0-1505 GCF_003070985.1 Temnothorax curvispinosus
GGCCAGTGGCCTTATCAAGAAAGAAGAACGAGGTTGTTCCGAGTGAGCTTTGTGACTGCGACCGCTGTTTCGCTGATCGTTCCAATGGTTCCAGAGAAGTTTCTCGTAACATTTCTACCACGCTATGCTAGTTCTTTATAAATATAATATAAATAAATAATTGTAAATCTAATAGTCATTGAAATGCATAAAAAAGTTGTTTAAAATACGATCGGCAAGGCAATGATGTCCACATCTGTTAAGAATTATACATCGTTTTGGACGATATATAATTCGACAAAATTCAGGATAGAATTATATTCTTGACTTGTTAAAAAATAATATTAAATATATACCAAAATGCACGCGTATACAAAGTAATTAGAATTCTATGAAACTTGTCAAAAATATAGATTGTCCAAGACGGAATTTAATATCTAATATATTTCTAGATTTTCAAAATTATTCAGTGCGACGGAAACTTGCGATGTAGTATGCTGACCGTACCATCGATTATGTTGCAGCTTATGTTTCTGGTAAAGCTGTACGCGTGCCAGTTTAACAGTAGCAAAGTAGGCCAATACTGAGATTTATATGATACATAATTAGTCAATAGATGATTATTCGAATTTTTATCGCCCTTCGCGATCGCGGTTTTTTACGATCGTCGGTGGGTTGTCCGATAAGATTTCGCATTTATCGAGGGTGTTTCTACAATAGATCAAAGATCTCATTGATCGTCTGGATAGCGACTGGAAGAAATTGGAAGGCGCTGATGAGCAAGATATTATGAAAACGTATGCCGCGAATGCAAGATTACTTTCTTTGGCATATTGCTGTAAGGGTTAGTCGCTTAATATTATTTTTGTTTTAACGAATCACGGACGATTATTTCTTTTGTTGCAGTATTTTATTACATATCTGTCGGTGCATTTTTATCAATTAGTCTCATACCGCACGTACTAAATGCCATTTTACCTCTCAACGAATCCCGGCCCATATTTATGCCTTACGAGTCTTATTATTTCGTGGACGGCGAAAAATACTTTTTCTATATTTTCTTCCACGCTCTTGTAGCCATGGAGATAAGTATGACAGCGATGGTTGCGCACGATTGCATGCTTCTGATTTGCATCCAGCACATCTGCAGCGTCTTCGCGGTGGCTGGGTAAGATGAAATCTTTTTTCTCTCGCATCCTCTGAATTACGACTAATTATGTGGAACGAAATTGCTTGAATGTTCGCAGATTTAGATTCGGAATTCTATCACGTATTGATCGCAACGACACAATAAATAATGATGTATACGATCAGAAATTCGCAGTCTCCGTGTATGCGCATTGGCGAGCTTTACAGTGAGTGCAATATTATTGCACTAAAACATGTACGTATAAAGAAAAAAAACCAAGAAATTATCGATACGTGTCGCAAAATTTGCTTGCCGCAGATTCGCGCAGCTTCTTGAAAAGACCTTTTGCGTTTTCTTCGCCGTACAAATAATGATAGTTACAGTAGGGCTGAGCATT
>NW_020222795.1:0-7006 GCF_003070985.1 Temnothorax curvispinosus
TCAGAAACAAACAATCAATTTTTGAAAGCAGCTTAGGCAGCGAAACGGGAAGCTGGGAATTATTGGGAACGTACGTATATCTGTGAATGAAGATCGGAAATAAGCATGAGCAAGCAACTTTGCGAATTCAATCGTGCTTTGCGAGTTCGAACCTCGATTCGATCTCTTGATAAAGCATCACGGGATATCGGATATTGCGATAAACTCGCTATTCAAGATATTCACGTTATCCCCAATTAAAATCATGATTCTCGCTGAGCGTGTTATTAAATAGTGGCAGTTTGACTCTTTCGTTACAAGTGCGGTGTTCGAAAATGTTTTTATTAACCCCCTCCCCCTTTTCCCTTCTATTCGATAAATATTATCGTCATTTGGTCGCGTACAATCTTATCAGATTAAATCGTTTCCGGAACAGTTCTGGAACCGTGGTAAGGGAATAAAGAAATCTTCGTTGACAAAATGATCGTGACGAATTACGCGGAAACCGTGATGGAAGAGACTTTTCTACAATTTCTGTAATCGTGCGCGTAGACGTGTCACGTGGTCTGTGACCATGATTTTAGCAGGAAGACGCGCGGATGAAAAAAGTAGTTTCGCTATATATGTATATTCTACGGCGTTGCAACATTTCTCAGATCGAGTTCGGGATTTTCGTTTCCCGAAAACTCTCCGAGAAGTCGCGAGCGAGACAACGGATGAACGGAAAGGATAGAAGCGGGAGCGATGGAGCGGACGAAACGAGGTTTACTTCGATGAAACGAGGAGAGCGCGCGCGATGCCGTTGCCGTCGAGGCAGCTTTTCTTCCGTGAGACGAAAATGCGCGTGAAGTCAACGGAGAGATGAAAGGAAAGGTAGCGGAATCCAAGCGAGCAAACGGCAATAAAATTCATCTCGAAGAACCTTTTGCGCGAAACCTTGTCTACTTCCATTTGTGTTCGAAAGTTGGAGCAGAAATGGTGGAGAAACAACGTTTCAAATTCATAGCGTCGGCCACGCGCGCAACTTGCTATTGCGAGTTCTTTCAATCGTCGAAAACTCTCTCTCGCGGAAACGGGGAATCCAATGAAACGCGCGCGGAGCGCGTCTGTATACGACTTTTACGCGCCGCGCCAGGATTTCTCTTTACTTTCCGTCAAGATTCGTTACCTTCCACTACTCGAGTAGCCCAAGCAACGTAAAATAAATATAAAGGCAAGTTGTGCAAGCGGGGACGACACAGCGGATCGCTTAATGCTTACGCAAGGCACGCGCGCGAGTTTTTCCTCTCGCGTTAAACGAGCCGCGAAATGATCGCGTAACAGGGACTCGCGCGCGTAGCGCATGCGAGTGTCCCTTTCGAGATAATAAAAATTTACCTTGAGGAAACGCGGAACGCGCGACTCCGTGCACGACGCCGTCGATGCCGATGAATATGAGAAGCGGTGCCAGGGCTGCGAGCATCGGGACCGTCCTGGTACGCGCGGCATTCGCACCGCCGCCGCGGGCCTGCAGCGTCATTCCTGTTCCCCGGCGCACTCGCGCGATCTCCGATCGCGCTTCTCCCGGGTGCAATGTCCTATATCACCCGCGATCTTGCTCTTCCCACGCGATTGGTCCACGATTAGCGCACCTGGTGTCGCCTGGAGCGCCTTCTGCGCGCCTGGCACGTGCTCCGTGCAGCTCCCGGCCGAGCGCCTCCGCTCATCTCCGTGCGTTCGTGCGCGTACCGCGGGGCACCGTCCTGGTGCCGACGGCACCGTCGCGGAGCGTGACACGCCGGTAGAACGGCACGGCACGCATCGGTACGGTGGCTCAAGGTCACGAACACGCCGCTCGCGAAGGGAGAACTACGTTGAGAATGAAAGGGGGAGAGAGAGAGAGAGAAAGGAAGAGAGAGAGAGAAACAAAGAGAGAAAGACCGAGGGAGAGGAGTACGTGAAGGAGAGACACTCCGGTACGTAAGAGAGGATCCACGACGAGACCTCGCTCCCCTTCTCTCGAGGCTGGTCCTGGTCCCTCTGTCCCGGGCCGTAGACTGCTGCCTGGAAACCCTCGGAGTACGGAGTACGCTCGTGCCTCCACCACCCCCGTCCCCCGCCGCGCAAGCACCCGGACTTTGCGTCCCGTCCCGCGACTCGCCGCCGATAAACTTCCTACGGGCACCCTCCAATACTCTCTCTCTCCCCCTCTCTCTCTCTTTCTCTCTATCCTCCTTCTCTCTTTCTGTCTGTTCTCCCCTCTTCGTTGTGCAGCCCGCACCAGGAACGGTCTAGCAGCGCTTGCGCCCTCGTAACCGTGCCCTGATGCCCGGGCACTGCCGCTACCACTGCTGCTGCCTCTGCCTCTACCTCTGCTTCTGCCGCTTCCTCGTACCTTGGCGAATCTCTCTTCCGTCTGTCTCTCTCCTCGGCTCACCGGCTGTTCTCTCCTCCTTGTCGGTAGCCCTTCGCGCGGGAGAGACCCTACGGTGGTGTAGCTCCCGCGACCTCCCGCCTTTCCTCCTTTCTTTTTCTCTTGCTCTTTCGACAACTCGGCCCCTACTCGGGTCCCGAATTTCTTTCCACGGACCATCCTGATGCTCGCTCGCTCCGGAACGCTCGCGTCTCACGGGGTTTAGCCAGCTTCGTCTAAGCTGGCACTAATGGGGAAGCTCTATGACGATCGTCAATGACTTTATAAAGATGACAATCGCGGATCGTTTCGCGGGTATTCAGCCGGGTACAATCGTTGTTCGGGGGAATGGTGCCGGATATAGCTCGCGGGGATCTCATGGAACTACTGCACCTGCCGAGTATCTCTCGGCGTTGTCTTCGCCCGGGACACCGCTTAATTCCAGATATTGTCCCCGGAATTGCGAGTTACGATAACCACGCGACCGGCGTATGTCGCCGAATAATACTTTCGGTGGATTAAACGCTACCTAATTCATTTTACCCTCTTACGTGCTGATCGCGCCGAGTGTCTATCCCTTGGAAAAAAAATGACTCCCACGGCGATCAGCCGTAATTCTGTCGCGGGTAATAAAGAAACAACTTTGTACGTTACCAATGGCACGATATATAAATCCCCGCGATGGATATTACTTTTTTAGAATACGAAATAAATTTCTTCCGTGTAACGGAGCATGCTCTACCCCCGCGGGAGTAATTTTAAACTAGTGTAACATAAGAAGACAAAAAATGAACTTGGGAGCGGTAAAAACAGTTGCGACGCGGCGTTTATATACCGATTCGTTATAATATGTTTCGAGTTTAATGAAAATATTCGCAAACATCTGTCCATTTTAAACCAATATTTTACGCGTGTCGTACCATGGCGAATGTTACGAACTAAATCTGCATGCAGAAACGACAAACAAAAATGTAAGCGCGACAAAAATAATTTTAATCTTATTTCCATGTTTGGCCGGGAAAAAAAATACAAAAATTCTGACGAAATTCCGCGATCGCCAGTAATGAAATTTCGTTTTGAATAGAATGCCGTACATGTCACTACTTTTATTTTTGAAAACTGAAAATACAGGTCTTTGTGGTGACCCATGTAATCCAACGACGAAGAATATATAACTGTAATTCTGGAGAAAACAAAAACTATAATTCTTTATCAAGTAAATTACAAACAACAGTTGTATACAATAAATTTTTCCCCAAAAGTTTTTATTTATCCATGGCAATAGAAAAAAAACATCAGATAAATAAAAAATATATATGGGATGGCGCGGTATTTTTTGTTCCATCGAACCAAATAGCATTGGAAAATGATCGCAACTGAAACTGGCCAAGATGGTCGATGCTTTTCACCGGCCGTCAAATTATTCCATTTATTTATCCTGTATCCCATTTCGTTCGATCTCCCTCGGATTATCCAGCTTTATCCGGCGTGGTTTATCCGTGATAGCGAATCGCGAGAGAGAGCTGCATCCCGCGCGCGAGGACTAGGCATATTCCAAGGAGATCACGGCCCACTAACAACAATCTACAACCGAATCCGCTGCTGTTAGCAAAGAGCGAAGAGCGAAGATGATAGTAGCGCGGAGGAGGGTGGTCGAGGCAGATCTGAGCTGACGCTATGAGAATACGGGCGGGCGGAATTTAAAACGATGGAAGTGATTGTCCTGAAATTACGAGGTACGATCTCCGGCGCGGCGCGTCGTTAGCAGATCCGAACGTCTGCGAACATGTCGCGAACGAACGGGAGAAAAAAGTGGGATGGTGGGGAAGGGAAGCCCGGGGGAGTAATTGACTTTGAGATTCGACTCGAATCTCCACCTCGGAGGACAAATCGGAGTGTCGAAATGTCAATATTTGTCGCGGCGTTTTATCACGAGAGCCGTCATCGTCATATTTCCAAAATCTCAATGGAGATGCGCTGCGCGCGCGGGCTCGATATATTGATTTTGTTTATAGACAAAATATAGACAAAGCTGTTTTTGTCATGTCTCTGTTACGAGCGACGCGTCAATTTTTGGGACGCGAATTTCGACGCGATCGCAACTTCCCCGACGATCCCCAGTTCCCGAAATCCCGGCCAAGCAGAGCAAACGACGCACCCGTAGCCATCGGAGACTTTAATGTGCGTTAATTAATCGCGACGTAACTTGGGCGTTCGTGTGACGATTAATCGGCGGCGTAATGTAGCCCTAATTAATCGCGGGCAGGTGACTCGTATCGCGCATTATTACTCACGAATAAACGTGTTTCGTCGATATATAACGTATATTAATGATCTCATATATTAGGCACGCGCGCGGGGGAGCGTTTCGAAATGACGACTGTTTGCACTGCCGGCGCCGCGCATGCCGAGTCTTTAAATACCCATCGCGCTCTGTAACATGCAACGGCGAAGTTTATATCTCGGATGATCAGTCTCGGATGATCGGTGTTAACGAGGTCTGTTACAATAGAGGAATAGTCGTCGAGCTTTCCGCTAAGACGACTGACTGAGGGGTGGGGGGCGGGAGAGTATTAAGGCCGTAGAGAGATGCCAGTGATTGTTCCGAAATTACGACGAACCCATCGTTAACTCCTAACTTGCGAGGGGTCGCCTTCCGCGCTGATTAACTTTTAATGATCTTAGATTAAGCTCCTCTACCTAGTATTGCCCCGTCGCGTCTGTTCTTAACCGTACCTAATTCCCCCTCCGTTACATATTTACAAATAAATTTATTAACGTGCCGTATCGTAAAACACCGAAACAAAAAAATAATCTGATAAGCCGGGATTAAAGCATCGGGTTTTATGATTTATGCTGCTTATTAGTGCCAAGCGTAAAGTTTTGCGAGGGAAACATCACGCGACCCGAATAAAATGGGCGCGCTAGGGAAGGTCGAACGGAAAACGTTAATAAGCTTACGGGATAAACGTAATACCTGTTGTATTAGGCCGCCACAAGAGGTAAAGCCACGCGTTCGAACACGCTCAAAGCATATTTCTCCTAATATTGTATCTCGAGTCTCTCACGAATATTTCTTTAAAATATTAGGGGGGGAAAAAAAGAGGAAGCACAGCGGAACATTTCGTGCGCACGGAGGGAAGTGGTTTTGGGTTATACACGTTTATGTGATAAACGTTTCCGTTGTACTCCTGGCGGCAACGCGGTTGCACCTATTTAGCCGTTGCACGAAAGCGATTGTATATTCAAGCGATATTTCGAGCATATAATTAACAGATGAAGCCGCCGCAACGTGCGAAAGCAATTAATCGTGGGCGTCACGCACCACGGGTGAATCGACCTGATTAACCCGCGTTCGCGCCGAAAACGTTTCGTTTCTGACTGTCAAAGACCAGCTGGCCGATTTGACACGCGAAGAAAATATCTCGTTCGTGAGACATAATGTAGTATTTTAACGATCTATATTAAAAGGTACGAATACATATAACAATGTTCGAAGTCGATATTACGTTTTAATTCTTGTAAAATGTTCTGAAATAACTTTCCATGTATTCTATGTATTTCGAAACTTTATACAATATAGAACGGATACAGAGAGCTTACCTTACGGTTACGTTACAAAAACAGTTTGCAAAAACGGGGGATAAAAGTTAATTCGGCGGCCCAAGTTCTTGCCCAAGATACGATCGGGCATCTAAGCGTATTTTCTTTCTTAATTAATTTCTCCTCGTTATTCAAACTTTCGGAGAACGGTCTGTAATCTCGCCGGATGCCGGATCTCTGAAATACGATACAAAACGAGACGTAATCGTACCGTATCAAAAAGAAGGGAGGCAAGTTTGCCAGCACATCGCACATCGCACATCGCACAGGGAGATAATATTAATAATTCATAAGACGCCCGGTGTGTGACTTCCCAAACATAGAAATTGAGAGGCGGTTGTGGAAGTTTCTGCAAAGTTGGCTGTTAATCTATGTTTGGATATGAGATTTGGAGTATATGCTCGACACATTTTCCGTAATAGCCGCGAAAGCGCCAAATGATTAATACATTTTGCACAGCGGTGTTAATGAGTGCCCGAGTAGGCCGTGACCCGTGGCCGCTGATTTCACAAAGGATTCCTGGTTTGACTTCAAATAGCGGACGCGGAAAAAAGTTCGTTAACGTTACGTGTGACGTTACAAATGATACCACGCTCCGCATAACCGTTGCCGCGTATAGGAGAGAGTTAATACGGGGAAAAAAAGGGGAACGTAAATCTTTTTTTTTGTATTTCTCTCGCGTGCGTGAATGCGCGTGCGTTTGTGCGTCTAATTGGACCGTAATGACACTCCGAAAAAGATAATAGAAACGTTGCGTGTCAGCTGATAATTATCGACCGACGGCGACGGCGGTTGCGCGAGAGAGCCGTGTGCTCGGGCTGCTGTACATAGTCGCCGAAAAAAAAGATCGGCTAATTAACGTTCGCGCGACCTCGCGCGCGCGCGCGCGCGCGCCATGAAACGAAAACGAGATTTGCGTAAGCAAGCAGGGAAGTATACGTGGAGTGTGGTGTATACGGCTTAAAGCGGACTCCTTGCCGATAGTTAATTATTGGCGGGCAGAACTGATTTGCAAGTACGTCGTTTATAATC
>NW_020222796.1:0-1125 GCF_003070985.1 Temnothorax curvispinosus
TTCGACGGCGTGCTGATTGCACGTGCTCGTTGCGTGCGGCCGTTCGCTGTGCCGCCGGTGCTCTCGCCGGCCGGGGTGTGTATGACGGGCTGCCGTCTGGCAGGCGCGGGGCGCGTTTGTGTTGTGGCGGTTGCGCCGCCAGGTTCGGTGCGCTTGCAGCCGCCACGGGACCCCCTTCGTTGTATTTAAACTCCCGCCTGGAATCGGACGACTGGTTTTCGAGTTTTGCTATTTCGTGTAATTGCTGTTGGTGTGGGCTCAGTTGCCTGTTTGGTTCTCTGTTCGTTCTCCGTAGCTGAGGGCGTTTCGGTTTCTATGAGAGTGTATGCCGGTTTGAGGCGTTCTACCGAGACGTTCGTAGATTTGCCTCCCGTCTGGATGGTAAAAAATCGCTCTGTCCGCTTGATGACTTCGTATGGTCCATTATAGCGGGGGTGGAGTGCGCCTGTTGGCGCGTCCTGTCTGACGAAAACGTAGGGTGTCTTTTCCAGATCTTGATGTACGAACACGTCTTTCCTGCCATGCCGCTTTAGCTTGGGTGTTAGACGCCCCATGAGGTTGCGTAAACGGCCGATGAAGTCCGTCTCGTTTGTTTCGTTTTTGGTTGTGTCGAAGAATTCTCCAGGTAAGTGGATTGATTCTCCGTACACCATTTCTGCTGGAGTTGCTTTGATGTCTTCCTTAATTGCCGCTCTGATGCCCATGAGTATTATTGGCAAGGCTTCGGTCCATTCATCGGTCTCATGGCATCTGATGGCTGCTTTTAGCTGTCGGTGAAATCTCTCCAGCATCCCGTCGGCTTGTGGGTGATAGGCTGTGGTCCTCCAGTGTTTGGCTCCCGTCAACTTTATTAAACGCCGGAACATGTCTGATTCGAACTGGCGTCCTTGGTGATTCCAGTGGTGATTCTCTCTGGGATCCTGTAGCGGGCCATCCATTGGGTGAAGAGTTGTTTCGCGATGGTCTCTGCTGTGATGTCCTCTACTGGAATTGCCTCGGGCCAGCGTGTAAATCTGTCTATGATTGTTAGACAGTACCTGTAGCCTTTCGACGTTGGTAGTGGCCCTACTAGGTCTAAGTGGATGTGTTGGAATCTCCGAGTCGGTTGGAGGAATGTCCCGATGG
>NW_020222797.1:0-4468 GCF_003070985.1 Temnothorax curvispinosus
CCCCCCGGTGTACATTCCGCATCATTTCGTTTTGCGCGAATCGAGTACGACTACTAAGTTACGCGTCGTGTTTAACGCGTCGAGCAAATCGGACGATAAAACCACTCTCAACGATTTCCTAATGGCGGGACCAAAGCTACAACAAGACATCGCTGCAATAATTTTACGCTGGCGATTATTCCGTTACGTATACATGACGGACATCGCGAAGATGTTCCGTCAGATACGCATGCATCGTGACGACGCGGATTATCAACGAATTCTTTGGCGCCCTCCCGCAAGTCTGTTGATTCGACTGTATCGCTTGCTCACCGTGACTTACGGCCAAAAGCCATCGCCATTTCTCGCGCAGCACTGCCTTCTTCAATTTGCTTGTGACGAATGTAAATATTTTCCCGACGCGGTTTCAATAATCGAAGAATCGACCTACGTCGATGACGTTCTTTTCGGAGCAGACGACCTTCGGTCTCTGCTCGAAAAACGCAAGCAACTCGTCGGACTAATGAATCGCGGATGTTTTCCCCTCCGAAAATGGGCCGCGAATTCACCCGAACTGTTGACGGATATCCCGGAGGACCAACGTGAATCCTCGGACTATCCGATCAATCGCGATGACACGCTCAAAATCCTCGGCCTGTCTTGGTCACCGCATGACGACTCGTTTACCTTTGTAATCTCGCCTTACGGCGTAACTGTTCATACTAAACGCTCCATTTTATCATTTATTGCAAGGTTATATGACCCCCTCGGATGGGCGTCACCGATCGTCATCGCGGCCAAGATGTTGATGCAAGAGCTCTGGCTCCGTAAAATTGATTGGGACTCTCCCATCCCCGACGATCTTTTACCTCATTGGATTAATTATTATACGGATTTGCCTCATATCAGTGAAATACGCATTCCCCGATGGACAGGGATGCGTCAAGATAAACTCGAAGTGGAATTACACGGATTCGCGGACGCGTCCATTCGAGCTTACGCCGCGGTCGTTTACCTTCGAATCGTGCATTCTACCACGAATATTCAGGTGACCCTCCTCGCGGCCAAAACGAAGGTTGCGCCGTTAAAAACCGTCAGCGTTCCACGATTAGAACTTAACGCCATCGTTCTATTAACTCGGTTGTTAGATTGGGTAAGAAATTCCCTGCGCTTTCCGCGAGCGTCATTATTCGGATGGACTGACTCCCAAATCGCATTGGCTTGGATTCAGCAACATCCATCGCGATGGACTTCCTACGTCGCGAACCGCGTCTCCGAGGTGCAGACGCGTCTTCCGTCAGTACGTTGGCAGCACGTCCGCACGCACGACAATCCTGCCGACTGCGCTCTCGCGGCTCTACCGCTGTCGATCTCGTACACCATGAATTATGGTGGGTAGGCCCCCCGTGGCTTAGAAAATCCCCGGCCTCGTGGCCGATTCTCCCGACTCCTACCGGAAAGAAAATTTTGCAAACGGTATCTTCCGAAGCGCGCAAAGCTCCCGGTTATCTCGTCGATCCAACTCCTGAGTGGGAGCTGCCCACCTCGTGCTCGAGCTGGATCCGACTTCTCCGTATTACCGCGTACATTCGCCGCTTCATGCAAAACTTAAAAAATAAAGTCGCCTCATCGACGATCGTCAAGTCGCCTTTGACCGCAGAAGAGATTCACGAAGCTTCGGTTTTTTGGCTTCGATTGGTACAAGCGACCTGCTTTCCTGATGACTTGAAGGCCTTAAAAGCTCATGCCACCGTATCGAGAACAAGTCCATTACGCTCTCTCCACCCATTTATCGGGAAAGGTTTACTAATCCGGCTGGGCGGGCGGCTCGAAAACTCAGTGCTGAGTTACAATGAGCGACACCCGGTCATACTCCCACGACATCATATTTCTGAACTTTTGATCGATCAAGCTCACCGACGCTCCCTCCATGGAGGGACACAACTCACGCTTAGATGTCTCCGTCAGACATATTGGATAATTTCGGCGCGAAGCATGATCAAATCTCACATTCATAAATGTGTTACCTGCCTTCGATACTCCGCGAAAACGCCGACGCAATTAATGGGTGATCTCCCGAATCCCCGAGTCAATCCCTCTCCTCCTTTCTCTCACACGGGCATAGATTATGCCGGACCGATGATTATTACCCTTGTGATCGGCCGTGGTCAAAGAGGGAGCAAACATTACGTGGCGGTCTTCGTTTGTCTCGCCACTAAAGCGATCCACCTCGAGTGTGTCGAGGATTACTCCTCCGAGGGATTCCTTGCCGCATTTCATCGGTTCGTCAGTTGACGCGGACTGCCATCGGACATGTACAGCGATAATGGCACGAACTTTCGGGGTGCGGATCGCGAGCTACAATGCAGCTTTCGCTCGCTTATGAACGACCCTTCCCTCAAAGAAATCCTCGCGAATGACGGTGTGAAATGGCATTTCGTGCCCCCGGTGGCACCACATTTCGGCGGGCTTTGGGAGGCTGGCGTTAAAAGTTTTAAGCACCACCTCAAGCGGGTGATCGGTGCTCGTACCCTGTCTCGCTCAGAATTCGTGACTATTTTATGTAAGATCGAGGCGTGCCTCTACACTCGACCGATTTCGCCCCTCAGCGACGATCCGTCCGACTTTACCGCGTTGACGCCTGGTCATTTCCTCATCGGTCGACTGCTCACCAGCGTCCCGGAGGAATCATTACTCGAAATCAATGCGAATCGGTTGTCGCGATGGCAACACGTGCAACTCATGGTCGAACAGATCTGACGTTCTTGGTCGTCGGACTACTTACATTCATTGCAACAGCGCGTCAAATGGACCGAATCTCACGATAATCTCAAGGTTGACGAGTTAGTTTTGCTAAAAAATAATCTCCTTCCTCCTTCGAAGTGGGAACTTGCAAGGATTCAACAAGTCCATCCCGGACTTGACGGTCGCGTTCACGTCGTTACATTATGCACCGCCAATTCCGAATTGAAACGATCAATAACACAGATCTGTCGGTTACCTGCGACCATCGGGCCCACGGAGCCTGTAGAATAACATTAAACTAGACTATTTTGTTCCTCATTAGACTTAAGAACATTGGGCAAAATATTGTAAGCTCTCAAGTGTATATAATGTATATAAGTAAATGTATCATAAGACTCCAGCTACCATTGCGTGCTCACTTATGCGACCTCGTTCAACCCCGTTTGTTTCGCATTCCGTTGAATACGAGGCGGGCGGGATGTTGAAAATCTAACACTCGCAAAGTGAAAGCGAGCGCTGGGAATATTCGAGAACGCTCGATTTGCTCCAAAACGTTTATTTGCCTTCCCCCCGGTTTTTTTGGTGTTTTCGCTCGCGCCCGGAACACAGGTGCACATCGCATGACCGCTCGTACAGCGACCAATAGTCAGGTCGCTCGACGATTTGGAGCCAATCAGCGTTTTTCACGTATCGAAGTTTCCTCGCGGAAAAGTTCGGAGCTCCGGCCGCGATCGCTTTGCTTGCTCCGGCCGGGAGCTCAGTGAGCCAAGTGCGCCCTAGCCATTCGTACGCGACACTGATTGTCGACATCGAAAACGGACCACAAATCGGAGCGAATGTAAAAGCGAGTGCTGTGTAACAAACTTTAATAAATTGACTGTTACATTTTCCAAACGAGAACCTAATTATTTTGAACTGTCCTCGGCTCGCCGCGCGAAAACCCGGAGCGGTCCACTTAACACCAAGCTTCTACAAATTTTCGCTTAAACATTGTTTTCGATTTATCACATGTTTCCATGTTAAAAGAAAAATAGAATGTAATAGAAAAAACGCAACAGAAAGAAAGATAGAAGTTAAGATTTAAAAAAAGGAGAGAAAAAGAACTGTGAAAAAGAACGAAGAAAGGATTTTTCTTAGTTCTTAGTAGTTAATAGAGAAATACGAATATAAGAAATATTAAGGAAAAAGGCGAAGAAAAATGAAAAAACAACTAAAAGAATACAAACAGAAATTTGAAAGATTGGAAATACCGTGAAATTTAGAAAAAGCTCTCTACGCTTAAGGATAAGATGCAGTCATGCAGATGTCTGGATGACGACAAGACGCGAGTCTAGAAATTATTTAGAAATTAAGCCGTTTCACGGATTCGCGGATTCGCTGCCGCGAATCGAAACGAAGATGAAAGGGATGAGTAGGGGAGACCGGGGCTAAACCGCCAGTTTTTTTTCGGTGCCGATTTTTAACAACAAAATAAATAATTTAAGTTAAAATTGATATACCACTGTAAAGAGTGAACCTTTAGCTACAAAATTTATACAGGAAATTTTTATCTACGTCGCTTTGTTTAACCGGTATAGAGCAAAAACGACAACGGTGGAAAAATTAAAATCTCAAAAATGCCGGGGTTGAACCGCCACCCCCCCCGGGGCTAATCCGCCACACTGCATTTTCAATACATATACGTACATCTAATCCTGAAAAATGATAGAATACATTTTAATAATTGTTTTTTAGGAGAAAAATA
>NW_020222797.1:4568-7903 GCF_003070985.1 Temnothorax curvispinosus
TCTGAGCACACGCAGCACGTATTATCCAAGTTTTCGTCAGAATCCGACCGCTGCTGCTTCCTTGATTTCGATTTACTGCTCGTCGAAGGCTGCGGTTCTGTTTGTGTGGCATTTTTTTTGGGCCGGCCTCTCTTTCTCGGCGCAGTGGCAGGTGTAGATTTTGACGTTTTTCTCGTAGCAGGTTTTCCTTTTTTTTTCCGCATGGACTCCGCCTGCTCAGCCGCCAATTCCGCCATTTCAGGCGAGTCAGTAAGAACGGCGCTCTTTCTTCGTTTTCGTCCTTTACGTGTCTGTTGCCTCGGAGCGGCTTTAGGAAATGCTCGAATACTTTGAAGCGTCGCGCTCAAGTTCTGTGTATCACCAGGACGAGACATGGAAGAAGCCGAGGGATCGAATTCGTTCTGATCGGCTGTGTCGGGTTCGATTGTCTCCAAATTGGTTGTGTCCGAGTCGGCTGTGTCCGGGTCGGCTGCGTTGAGGTTGACTTCTTCGAGATGAGCGGAAGTAGAAGGCATCTCCCTATCCGTAACACTGCTCGGCAAAAATTCGTATTCCTGGAAAATGTCCGGGTTGAGTGGAGAAATTCCAGTGCATTCAAACCCGGACACAATATTTTGATACGTTACGGCAAGTGGCAGTGATTTAGCCACGATTCCGGGGATATCGTATATCGTCATTGATCTACCAGAATGCGACGACATCCAGCTATCACACTGTGTGTGTACACTTTTCTTTAACGGGCCAAAGACGGTGCGATCCAGCGGTTGCATTTTGTGCGAGCAATGCGGCGGTAATGATAGGAGAATGATTCCATTCGCTTTACAAAATTCGAGACCAGCGATGGACAAATGTGATTCGTGATTGTCGAGTATCAGTAAAGCTGGGGCGTCGACGGAAGCACGCACATGGGACTGGAAGAACTGTAGAAACTGGACAAAATGGTCCGCATTCATCCAACCACTTGAATTCGCTACACCTGTGCAGCCTGATGGTCCGCCGTTAAGGAAATGTTCCTTGAAATTTTTACGAGGAAAAATAAAAAATGGAGGTAAAGAATGTCCGGTTGCTGACACCGCCATCGCCAAAGTTACGAAGGTTCCTCTTTCCGCAGAAGTCACTCGCCCGACTTGTTTCATTCCTCGACGTCCGATGACTCTATTCGGTGTCTGAACGGTTGTAATTCCCGTCTCATCCATATTCCATATGCAGTGAGGCTAGAAATAATGAGAAACGTTATTTTCGACCAAAACTAGCAACATTTATTCATCAGTTAACACACCTGGAAATGATGTTTATCCATCACAGATTTTAGCAGCGCAAAGAACCTTTCTACATTTGTTCGATTGAAACTGGTGGCACGTGCTAAACTTGTCGCTTCTGGTTTGCGTATGGATAACATTGGATGTCGTTTGAGAAAGCTGCTTAGCCAATCTTCACCGGCCATGCGAGCGGCTTCCCACGATGCCGGTACCTTCAGATTCAATTTTTTGGCTAAATCAAAGGCTAAACCACGGGTTTCCTTCGCAGTTAGCCCAAAGTACATATCGTTGCAATGTAACTAAGTATTCCACCAAAGTCTTTTCAGTTTCAGAGTCCATAACCTACATTTGAAATTAAGACGTTGCATGAATATAAACTTTGCTGAGCAGAGTGCATGCTTTTAAAAATTAATTTTTAAGAATTAAGGTAATTCTTCAGTTTAGCTACAGCAGCACAAAAAACAATGAATTTAGGCTCATTCGACGCGTTTTTGCACGAAACGACCGAATCTGGCAGAAAAAAGTGTCGCTCTGCCCCGCGACGCGAGATATTAATCGTTAAAGTTGACAGGAATCAGGTTATGATTCCTGTCATACCGACGACATGTAGCAACACTGAACGTGCCCTGCGGCCACATGCGCATGCTCAGTGGTCGCACGCGCATGTAAAACTGCGCCAATTTTAAATGAATCAATCGTGCAGAATAACCAAGCATCTCGATTCAAGCAGTTAGGTCTCACGCTGGGAGTTTCATTAGTTTAATTATGCGTGGGAAGCACACACACACACACACACACAACGGGGGGGTGCGAGGGGGGGCCTTCGGCCCCCCCCCTCCCCCGCACCCACCCCGCCGGTAGGCTGCGTGGACCTCGCTTTACAACATAAAGTACATGCTAAGTTGTAAAACGAAATTATAAAGCACATGCATGGGGGAGGGTGCAGGGGAGAAAAACCGACATTCGCAAATCTAGTATAGAATTTTCAACTAATCGATACTTTATCGACATGTTAAGTCAGTTTGGCGACCTTGTTAAGACTTTTAGTCAATATAGGTACAATTTTGCCTACAGTGGTATACTACTTAGTTTGCAAAAGTCTGAAAAAGTTCATTATTTTATACGAGAAGACAAATCTTAGTAGAATTTATCGCACCTTTTACTACGTAAAGTTTGATATAGTGTGGAACGCTGACTTCGCCATTTTCATCCCTCAAAGAGGAAGGCAAATAATCCGCCATTTTCCAGTATATTTAGATTTATATTTTTTAACGCACTTTACTAACAATTTAAAGCATTTATATAATATCTGTTGTTAAGGTTTTGACAACATATTTATCTTAAAAGTAATTTTGATGAAAAAAAATTAAAATCTACACTTTGAAAATTTTAGTTATTTATTAGAATATTTAGTAAATTGGAATATTTTAGAAGGGATTCGTCTAATTTCGACCTATCATTTCCACATTTATCAATAAAGTGGGTTTCGTTATACATTTTCAGTGCTGGGTTCGTGTATTTATGGCAAAATTACAATAGTATCAAAGACTGCGCAAACTATATTTTTCCTATAAAGCCATTTTATTTGTGCCAAATTGATAAGTACGTATTATGATACATTTATTACACCAATGCCGTCATATGGTTTGAATGGAAGCACGAAAACTACACCTAAAATGTATGTACGTTGTGAAAAAATAACCTCAGGTCTAGCAGAGTGTACAAAATCAAAGTTTACATACCAACGTTAAAACTGGTGGAAAAAATGTAACCTCAATTTAACTTATATAAGTCGGATTCCAACGTTGGTACAACCTAAATTTGATTCCCCAAATTAGTGCAAAAGAGGGTTGAAACGACGTAGCGAAAACGTTGGATACCAATGTTAAGTGTGTTTATCTTAACGTCGGGCGGACGTCAAAATGCTGCTTGGGTAAAGAAAGAATTAGAAGTTTGCTATTTGAGCCGCAAAAACACAACACACTTACAACTAGAGTTTAATACACTCAAGCAAAAACCCGGAGAAAGTGCAAGAGCATTCGGCTTAAGAGCCGATAAGCTAGCAATGAAGCTATA
>NW_020222797.1:7913-8589 GCF_003070985.1 Temnothorax curvispinosus
AATTTTTCTGAATTTATTTCTTCACCACAATTAATCGTTTGTAATATTGTGGAAAATCTTCTAATCAATTCCTCGTCAACTCCAGTTATTTCTGTTGTGATTTTTGGATCAGCAAAAAATCTTCGAGAAGTATTTCCGTCATTAGATGATCCGGAACCTTGTTTAACGATGTCTACCCTCGGTCCAAGTTTATTATAAAAAGCGTCTTGTATTCTTTTTTTGTTTCTTCTTTTTGAACGCGTGTTTCTGGCGTTGTTGACCACTTATTCTTGAAAGACAAATTGTAGGCAATATGTAATATACATTCCATGAATTTGATTCGTGCGTGCAAGGGTGACATTCCTAATTTGAGTGCTTCTTTTCTTTGTTAGACCTTTTATTAATTTCTGTTAAGTTGTTCATTTGAGATGGTTTGGAACCGCAAATGAAGCACGAAGATGATGAAGGCGTGTGGGTTACAGCTTGAGCTACCTTACCGTCTATCATCGTAAATATCATTTGATGATTTATTTTGAATGTGGTTCCGAACTTTTCTATTTCTGTTTCTCGTAACTGAGCAATTTCGTCATCCATACGTTGCTTTTCACTTTTTATTTTTTCAGCAGTTTTTTTTGTGTATTCAAATTGTATTGCTCTGCAATATCTCGTTGAAGAAGGTCGATCATTATTCCAAATA
>NW_020222797.1:28589-50165 GCF_003070985.1 Temnothorax curvispinosus
GCCCGATACGCGCGTATCGCAATACGCGCCATGGGACGGCACCCTTATTATAGGGTCTCTAGGGCTACGGTCAACGTGGACGCTGCAAATACTTCGAAGCATTCCTCTTCTCTTTTCTTTCAAGAAAGAAGAAGAAGAAGAAGAACGCTCCAAAGGATTTGTAGCGTCACGTTGACCGTAGCCTAGTTATACTATGCTGTTGCCTAGCATTGTGCAAGGGGCTTTATGCTAGGTCTACAATGCGAGTCGTAAAGTCGTGAGTTGTAAGGGCCAAAGCACATATGACAGTCGTAGTCGTGGACGTAAGTAACGCACAAGCTTTGGCGTATCCTGATCTGTCAGGTCGGGGACTACGACCGTCGTATATCGCTACGCCATGTTATGTGCTTTGACCCTAATGCTAGGTCTACAATGCGAATCGTAAAGTCGCGAGTCGTAAGAATTGACCAATCACAATCGAATTTGAGGAGAATAATCGACTGTGATTGGTCAATTCTTACGACTCACGACTTTACGACTCGCATTGTAGACCTAGCATAAGAATTGACCAATTACAGTCGATTATTCTCCTCAAATTTGATTGTGATTAGTCAATTCTTACGACTCACGACTTTACGACTTGCATTGTAGACCTAGCATTAGGCCCGGTCTACAATAAATGTCGGAAGTCGGAGTCGTAAGAAATTGACCAATCACAGTTCATTATTCTTCGACCGCAAGGAGAATAATAGATTGTGATTGGTCAATTTCTTACGACTCCGACTTACGACATCCATTGTAGACCGGGCCTAATCGTGGTGATGCCGTGTGGCGGATGGTCTAGTTACAATTCGTGGCAATCGTGCGAATGAATCGGCAGCCATTTTTAAACTGCCCACTCACTACACAGTGTATAACGTGTAACGTGTATAAAAAGGATATGGATGATGGGCCTCGTGTTACGATACGAGACAAATAATTTTAAACGAATGAGATTAAATGGGGCGTGATTGTTAGCGAAGAGAAGCGAGGGCAGAGCGCGCGATAGAAAAGGAGAGGTGAATAAGTAGCGTGACTACGTGATCGTCGTCGTTGTTGTCGTCGTCGTCGTAGCAGCAAACAGGCGGGCAAGTAGGTGGACATTGGCGAGAGTAAAGGCATCGTTGTTTCACGAAAGTGCAGCCGAACAAACCAACGGACGGACGAACGGACATTGCTCGAGCAAACGCGCTTTTTTTCTTTCGAGATTAATGTAATGGTGAACTGTGAACATCCAACCATACACGAAATATGTCTTTGAGTGCTTGCTCCGTATTCTTCGTAGGAGCGAGAGCGCGTGGTGCGGCCAACTGCGATCGGTCGCATTGAAATCGGATCGACAAGATAAGGAGGTAGAGGAAAGAAAGAAAGAAAGAGGGAGTGAGATAGAGAGAGAGAGAGAGAGAGAGAGGGAGGGAGGGAGGGAGAAAGAGCGTAAGAGTAAAAGATATTTGAAAGTCCGGAACGCGTGCACGACGATGTTGATTCTAACATGCGAGAAAACGGACGCAGCAATCGTGTTTCTCGTATGTTAAGTGCTCATAATAATGGCAGATAATGTGCACAGAAAGTCACATAGGCTGTTAGATGGTAGTAGGAAGATATCGAATCCCGTGCACCGCACGACCACGGAGACGATCCGTCTGGGCGAGATAGACAGGCATCATCAGCCGGTTGTCGCGCCGAGCAGCGTGCAAGCTGCAAGTGGCAATCAGTGCAATCGGAAGAAAACGTCGTCGTTCCAAATAACCAGCGTCACCGTAGGCTGCCGCATGAGCAATGACGCCGGCGAGGATTCCAACGACGATTTGGACGAGTCGCACACGGAGGACAATTCCGTGGAGCACTCGCGCATCACCGATCTCGATATCGAGACGCCGAGCTATTCCGAGGACACGTTCTCCAAGGAAGACGTGTTCTTCAATACAAGCAACGCCGCCCTCAGCACGGCCCCGGTGATTCCCACCAGCTCGCAATACGGTCTAGCCATCGTACCCTCGGAGGGTGGCAACGTTAATAATTCGGTAAATGATAGCAATATCAATACTTTGGACATTACGTCCGTCACCGATAAGCAGGACGCCGATCTACGCGAGGTCCATTCCCACGGCAGGAACGAGAGATTCAAGGTAGTGAAAATCGAGAGCACGGAGCCTTTTAAGAGAGGACGTTGGACCTGCATGGATTACCTGGATCACACGTCCGTTAATCAGCCGACGGCCATCAGTACTCCAAAAGTGTCCGATCCGAACGAAGTGTGCATATCTTATGGGGTGACCGATAGTGGGATTGTTATACCGGAAGCTGCGAAGCAATCTGTAGTGACTGACGATAAAGGGATTGGTATCGATGCTAATGGCCCGGTATCGTCTCACCCGGACACGGTGCACCCGTCGATCGCCGTGTCGAGTAACCCCGCGCAATCGGTATCGAGTACAAACTATACGGTAAATAATTCGATACCTTCTAATGTACAGCATAATCCTACACAAGTTCAGACCCAGGCCAAAGTGCAGCAGCCATCCGCGCAGCAAATCCCGCAATATTTTCAATCTCAGACTCAGCCAATAGCTACTCAGCAACAGCCGCAACAGCAACAGCCGCCGCCACAGCCGTCGCAAGGCGGTCAAGGTTCTACGTTACCTTCCAATTTACAGGCCACTCATCCTAGCAACTTGGGACAACCTCAGAGTATGCCCCAAGGTTCTATCCCCATTATAACACAGACTAGCAATAGTGCAGTGACGCCTCAGCCCAGTATACCTCACTCTAAGGAAGAAACTTACGTAACGGTGAGCACGCAGAATCAATCCTTGCCAGTCCAGAATGTTTGCCAGCCCACGGTTCAGCAAACGTCAGCTCCTACCTCTCAGGCTCCAAATATTCTCGTCACGCAGCATCAATCAGAAGCAACTTCCTGTCAACAGCCGTTGCCGACGCAAAAACCACAGATGACGCAAATTTCCGAGCCATTGACTGCCATACAGGGGATACAGGGCATACAAAATATCCACAAGGTTCCTCAGACGACCGGGGCGTCGCAACAGACGTCGACGATCCATCCCTCCGGAGTGCCTGTGCAATCGCAGGTGATCACACCTTCGACCCAGCAGATGCAACCGCAAACGTCCAACGGTAATGCCCCGGTGCAGATCACACAAGTGACGGCTGGTTGTCAGAATGTCGTGGGTGGTCTGCAGCAGGGTAACATCGCGTTTCACCAATCTGATCCGGAGCAAGAATCCATCTCCGGCATCGTTCCTAACGCTACTACTGTTCAGTCGGCCGACGCAACTCTCCTCGAGTCATTGGCCGAAGTTACACAGGGCAGCGATGAGCATCGTACTCTCGAAGATAACGAAAGGTACTCGAAATAGACTTACAAAGAAATTAATCACTCGTCTTACAAAGTTACGGATACGTAATAAACTTTCAACATTTCATATCGCTCCTTAGATCGTATACCTTTTTTTATTCGTACGCTTGCATACGAATAAATCTATATGAATAAATCTACATTGCAGTATGTCGGGGACAAACGCTGTGGCGATTGATAACAAGATTGAGCAGGCTATGGTGAGAAACCGCTGCAATAGAACCATTTACCGCTCGTAAACGTAGGTGGATGATAACGATGAACTGCATTGTAATCTTTTTCTAGGATTTAGTTAAAAGTCATTTAATGTTCGCGGTACGAGAAGAAGTTGAGGTACTGAAAGAGAAGATAGCTGAGCTTATGGATCGTATCAATCAATTGGAAGCGGAAAATTCAATATTAAAAGCACATGCAACTCCAGAAACGTTGGCTCAATTGAGTCAGTCGACAGCAAAATTACCCCAAAACAATTCAGGAAGTGGTCAATAGGTAACCATTGTACATAAGTTTCTATCGATACTTTGTCAAGTAAATAATAGATAATATAATTATTGTATATAACTTTACGATTTTTAGAAATTTATAAATAATGAGATTTATTATATATAAATATATATTAGCATTAGACACTTTTTTTAAGTGAACTAAATATAATGGATTATTTTTTACTATTTCAGTTTACCGTTTAGGAAATATATTTAAAATCGTAAATCGAACCTTTTCTTTTTTTCAAAATGATAAATCATTTTGAAGACATCTGTGTTGTTATGATTCTAGACAGAGGGTAAAACATATATGGATGCCAAGACTAAGTGCTAAATGTGACAGAGTTGACATTATTTTACATTGGAAACACAAATTTCAATATTAAAAAATAATTACATTGAAGAAAAGTAATGGTACGGCAGGATAGGTAGCTTGACATTCTTAGGTTACTTTTCCCGTCGTTTTAATATTTAGTTTTAATTTAAATTACAAATTTTTTTGATCAAACATATTTGGCAAGATAAACGAAGATGAATGTTTAACAACATTTGTGAGAGATACCGTTTATATTGTGTGTGTGTGTGTGGGGGGGGGGGGGGGAGATGTGCGTGTGTGCGTGGTGTGTGATGTTTTAACTTTTAATAATTTTCCAACCTCTTTTTGCATTGACTGAAATAGATATTAATGATCAATTCTGCCAACGCTTATCATTTTTAATTATCAAATTTCGTATTTTATAATCTGATGTGTGTGTAAACTGGTATTTTTAAAATTATACACACAAATATATATATATAGAGTAATTCCCTTTCCCCACACACATTAATGAATCAATATCCAAGAAAGTTATTGGTGTACATAAAGAAAACCTGCAACTTCCTGTCATTTTATCTTACATTTCAAACATGCCTAATAAAAATTTTTAATTGTATCAAGATTGTGAAAATTTCTGGTAATTTTTTTAACGATTTAAGAGATACGTTATATATCTTAATGTTACATGTGAATATGCAATTGAGATTACGTGAACGAAATTAAGTAGACTGTCGTTAAACCTATTCAAACGGAATATGTGTAAAGACAAACAGATGTAAACTAAGATTTAAAATAGGCAAGTAAAATTTCACTGTATGCTTTTAAAAATTTTATTTGTTTGCTATAAAGAGAGGGGAGAGGGAGGGGGGAGGGAGAGAGAGAGAGGCGGAAAGAGGCAAGGGGGAGAAAGAGAGAGACTAAGTATGACACTTTATATAACATAAAGCTTTATGAAGATGAAAATTTTTTTTCAGGATCAAGAAAATCATAATCCATAATTACACCTTATAAATTTATAAATGTTAAAAATTGTGTCTAAGGGAGGAAAAAATAACAACGTACAACTCCGGGTTTTGTATCATTATCAATAACGTGACTTAATCTTGTACACGTACAAGCATAGTCACAGAACTAAGTTCATACAAATCCAAAGTTCTTTGATTTAATAGCGAGAAGTAGTTTGTGTCGCAAGACGTGACGGGAGCTGTACAGTGGAACGTATAATCGGGAGATACATGTATTCGCGGTTGGTAGATGCGCGTCGTCCGCCGGCCGAATCGTCACGGTCGGCATCGGTTGAAAACCATCCTCGCTCGCTGGTAGTGCTGGAGAGCCAGTCCAGAAATATACCTGCAATAAGTGAGGGCGTAAGTGTTAACAGAATTTCCAGCTCACAAAAATTAACGTGTTTTCAACAAAATAAAAAGTAAGCGGTCTGCAAAAAATTCTCACCAAGTCTTGCCTTTCCACGTGTGACATCTTTTCAACGATGGACCATAACCAGCGTTTAAATTTAACTAGTCTCTCTGTCGATTCACCGGATTCGTCATTGAACGATGTATACGATATTAGAACTGACACGTTGATGTCGCCAACTCCATTTAGAAGAAGTCTTAAGTCTTCCGAGGTCAAACCATCGAGCGCTCCTTCGGGAAGGACATCAAAAACTCCCTCGCGCATAGAATGCAAAGCTTTCTCTTGCACCTTGATCATACGAACTTCTGCATATTTGCGTACATAATCATATACATTGCTCGCAGTTACTTCCACGTCGCGACCATTGGATATAAGTTCGATCGAACCACCTCCTTCCTCGGGGCACAAATCTATACTAAAATGCGGAATAACGTTCGACATTTAAATTGTCATATGTACAGGATTTGAAGAAAATGCCTCAAATATAGCAAAAATGAAGCATTTTCAATAAAAAAAAAATTAAAGTATCAAAGTTTTATAATTATAAAAAATTAGTGTAACGTATATAACAATCTTTTTATAAAGAGCATGCGCTTTTTACATAATTTTGTCAGCGATATTTTTTTAATAAGCGGACCCATAATTTTTCCTATCAGATTCAATTTCCACTCTCGCTTCATTCTGTATATAAAAGTATTAAAATTATAAAAATAAGAATATAAAAAAACTTATAATTGCATTTTTTTTTTAGAAATATGCATTTGCATAAGTTATGTACAAACGGCGTCATTAATGCCTTCCACCTGAAGGCATGGTACATGTAACGTGCACTATAGAAATCCCTAGAACACAGCTAGGAAAGCATTAATGACGCCGTCTGTACACGCACATAATGAATGGGCAACTGCACTTTTTTAAATGCAATGAAAAATTATGTCTTCTTTACATCAATTGATACAGTTAATTATTTTTTAGTAAGTCAATCATATTGGCATTGATTATATTAATATAATTATATGTGTATGTATGTACGTATATAATTGCATTTATGTAGATATGTACATATGTATTATACAATTAAAAATTATATAATAAAAGTTTAATGATTTTATTAATTCTAATATCTAATAATTATAATTAATCGGAAATCATATTTTGACAGCTCAAATAAACATCAAGTTATCACAATTGCGTGAAGATCTTAAAGGCTCGGGCACATAGAAAAACTTAAGCAGTAAGACTTGAGTAGTAAGCAAATCAGCCAATCACAGTAAAAAACTTAAGGCACGGCCCTAAGCGGTAGCGAATCTATACCGTTGATTTCCTTACTGCTTAAGTTTTACTGCTTAAAGGCCGTAGCATATAGAAAAACTTAAGCAGTAAAACTTAAGCAGTAAGCAAATCAGCCAATCACAGTCAAGAACTTAAGGCACGGCTTTAAGCGGTAGCGAATCCATACCGTTGATTTCCTTACTGCTTAAGTTTTTCTATGTGCCATGGCCTTAATGTGAATTACGAAAATTAGACAAGATCATCACGTACACGCACGCGCGCGCACACGCACACACACGCACACACACACACACACGCGCGCGCGCATATACGTATATATTACAATTGTTGCGTACATGTATGATTATCCTGATAAAAATATTTTAAAAAAGAGATGAAAAGACAGAGTAAAAAATTGTACCTGAATGTAAGATCCAATGCAGAAAACAAGCTGTTACTGTCTTTCGTTTCAGCATCAATGACCAATTGTCGCAAGCTCTCGTAAATAACAGAATCGAAGAATGCAAGATCATGGAAACGTATAGGCCTTCCTAGGATATATTTGATTACGTGGCGGTTCAAAAATAGTGGACAAAGCTCGTTTTGTAAGAGGCATAGTCCTATAAGTCTGGGAACAATATAAGCAAATTTGAAGTTCAATTCTTACTTAAATATGCACAAAAGAAATTACATAAGAGAAAGATGTGTCATCACGACAGAGATATATTGAACTCACCTGCCTACGTTCCTGAATGCATTTATCCGTTCGTAGCTGCCTCTGCCTTGCCTCGGCGTATAAAAACCGCGTTTACCAGGCGAATAGAAAAGCGGGGCATTATCCTCCGTGTCGTCCAGAATGCTGTTCTCCATTTTCTTCTTATTTGCTGCGCATCGTTCGGTTAAGCTAAATACATCGAGATCCAGCATTTCGCTGGTCAAATCTTGAGTGTGGCTATGAATCAATTCGAACGCTTCGTCCACTTTCTGTCGGAGAGCGTCTTCCGAAGCGAGCAACATCAATAACTGGGCCGGTGACAGCTCCAGCAACATGCCAGTTATTTTTTCAGCCAACGCTGGTCGTAAAGCGTGCACCTACAATAAACAAATTAATAATTATACATGCAATATAAAAGAGACCAAGTCAAAATAAACGAGTTTACAATTTCACTCTTTGCGGAACAAATTTAAAATTGAGATATTTTAACAAGTATATGTCGCACAGAACCTTAGGATATAATCTATCGCCAAGTTGTTGCTGATGCATAGTCAAGTGATCGTTATTCGGGTGGTTAATTGGCAAGGGATGAGTGCTAGACGAGCTACCAGGTGCTGAACTATTATTCCCTTCAATCGCGTTCGAAGGGTGGAAAGACCGAGCATCAAAAGATAAAGCGCGACGTGTCTCGCGACATTTTCCAGAAGAACGTGTATTCTGAAATCAAAACAAATATCACGTGATAAGAGATCAATGACTCATCTTGCATTGATTCATTGACGTGACATACTTGTCGTCTAAGATCACGGTCACGATCTCTGCTTTTCAGTTTTTGCAAAACGTTGTATTGCGTATACTTCGATCCTACTTGCGCTGCTTCGAGATTTGGGAGTTTCTCATTTGCGAGCAATGCCTAAAAAATAATAATAAATAGTATAAACCTTTTTACGACTAAACCGACTCGATGCTAATTTTATATTTTAGATTTTACGAACTTCTGCGATCGCCGTGTAAAAACTGCGGGTAACACCGGCTCCTTCGCCAGGTTCATCCTTGAAAAAAACTTTAACGCGATTCACTGCCAAAGGTGGAGTATTCGAAGCTCTTCTATTATATATGTTATATTGCGTATTTAACTCCTTCATCGTCTGCACTAGTAACTGTGTTCTATCTCGTTCGACCTGTCGGTCAATTGTGTGATGTAGTAGTTTGTACTTAAGGCTTCCCAGGTAGCAAGATGACGTCTAAAGACGTCTTAATGACGTTAGAGGACGTTTAGGACGGAATTAATACGTCATTTGACGTCAGTCTACTACCTGGGTTATTGTATAGCATATATTCGTAAACATTTAATACAGTGCATAGTATTTCTTATGCAGTGACACACGTCAAATTACTATAATTGCACCACTCAACACTAGGATTTCTAGTAATTTACTAGATCACAAGCAGTCCAGCAGGAAAACATATTCCGTGTACCGCTGGCTTAAGTTGTTACCTTTTTTTTACATACCTTTATGGTAATATCTTTTTGTTGCGAATTTCTAAGTTTTTCCATATCTCTGCGAAATTTAGCCTCCTTCACGGGAAATCCTCCTAATTCGGACACTACAGATCCAGCTTCTAAACCTACATCTTCCATAAAAACTCGTCCAAACAAGTCCAACGACAATCGCCATCGTCCTAGCAAAATATTATGAGAGATATTCGTCCCGATCGATGATACCGGTTTGGCAGATTCTACCGGACTTGTTTCAACAGTTTCATGAGCAGATATCTCATGACTTGTTGCAGCCGGGTCGACTTCCTCGGACACGTTTTGGCTTTCAACGGTTGGAACAACCAATATTTCTGGCGCACCAACTTTACTCGTATTTGATTCCTTTTAGAAAATAAATTGTAAAATGATAAATATGTAAAATAATTGTAAAATAATAAATAATAAATACTGATACTAAAAAACATTTGTTCAAAATAATATCGTGATAACATTTACCGATATCGTTCCAGCTCGAACTATAACGCTTCTATTATTTTTGCACATGTCTTTGCCTTTGGTGCTCGTTGCCGCATCACTTTGATTGTTTGTCGATACTATAATCGGCGCTCTGTCGATGATTTGTTCCGTTACAAGAGATGAATGCCCTTCGTTAGCGTGATTAGATGACTTTAATTTCTCCTGAAATACAATACACAAATTAATACATGCAATTCCTTAAAAACACATGCAAACGTGCCGCTGGTGAAATATCCCAGCAATTTATGTAAGAATGCACTTTGATATTATAGGAAAAATTATTACCGCGTATTTAATAGAACTTGAGTTTAAGTCTCCAGCTGAAATGGAATTTCGTCTCGATTCCAAGTTGGAATTTGAAAGCGGCCCTTGTACAACTTGACTGAATGTTGGAGTTGTCACGTTATTTTGACTGTCCATGCCACGCACAGAAAGACCTAATCTCGTTGGTAAACCTTCCAAAGGGTTTTGACTAGATCCACCTGCGCTAGAACAAGTTGGTTGTCTCGGAATACCGAATAGATCTTCGCGTCTCGAATGTGGCTGCAATAAATGCGGCTGATCAGCTAACGGCAACGCTTCGCTCATTACGGTATCAAAAGGATCTAGGGGCGGGCAACCAAGACACAAGGTAGAATCTGATCTTTGCAAGAAAGGATGTTTTCTCCCTTTCGGCGTCGAATTGCCATGATTTCCAGATCCACATATGGGTACTTGAAGTAAATCTGGATAATCTACGGAATCCGTTTCCATGGCAGTTGGTGCTGGCGAGTTGTATTCTTCACCTTCATCATTGTCATTCTCATCCTACAAAGAAAAAATTTAATGTAATTACGTCGATAATTATGATTTCAAACGCTCTCGATACTCGAAAAAGAACGCCGTACCAATCGCGTCGCGTGTCCATTGTCATAAAAAGAGAGAGAAGCATGTGTTTACAGTATCAAAATAGAAATTTACATCAAAATGTATATTATATCACTTTCAATTTCTACTTTACACGATATCGTGTCTACAAAAAAGCTGAAACGTATGCGAATAAAGCGATTAAATTTTTCACATACCTGATCATTCCAGCTAGAATAACTGGATGATTCCTTTTGAGTCTCGCCTCGGGAAGCAAGTGGTTCCGAGAGAGAACGCATATAATATACAAGTGCATCGAACACATAAGCGACATGTCTTAAAGCGGAAACATCCAAAACTGGCAAACTATCTCTATGCTCGCTATTGTGGGCACGCATCAAAGACAGACAATATGATAAGAATTCACGTCTCGCTGAGTGTGCATCACCACCTGAAACACATTATGACGTTCCTTTTTCTATTTCTTTTGTAAGATCGAGAAAATTTCGATTATTTTGCGTTTGTTAGGAAAACCACACAAATACGTCTATACTCTATTTTATGAAAATGTGTGGCTTACAGATTTTAAAATATGCCAAAAGTATCGCAACATTTAATATAAAGATATCAAAATAAATGTAAACCTTCACGCTCTCTACTGCTCCTCGGAGGCTCGCCAACGCCTGCAAAACCAACGGTGAGTCGTGTTGAAGCTTGAGGAGTGGAGATATTCGAGCTTGTAGCAATACCACCGCGAGTATTCCGACCTGTAGTTCCTTGAAGAGTCAACGAAAGCGCGGCCGTGTTTAGCAAACCACTAAAATTACCGCCCGACAGAGACGGAGCGTTATTGAGAGGGTGTTCAGGGTGAGTCGGATCCGCGCTACGTGTCAGGGATACTCCGAATCTCAGTTGCGCTTCTGTAGCATCCATCACCGTAAGCAGCCAATCCCACGTGGGCTTCAAGTGCGCTTCTAAATACGACTACGGCAGAAATAATTTGTCTCGTCAGGATTCGTTGATCGTATGCGCGAACCGACGTGACGAAATTTGAGACAATAAATTTGCATACCTGTAAACTTAGAGCGTCCTGAAAAGTGATTTCCATCAAACGTGGTAAGGCTGGCGCCAAGTTCTTATAATCTTGCATCATGACCAACAGATCGGCGATCTGTCGAATGACAATTCCGAAAGCTCGCGCCAGGCAACTAGCGGTAGTCCCCATTGTTATGGGCTCCTGCGCGGTCGCGACGGCCGACGTGGCAGTGGTGCGTCTCAAGGACGCGGGATCGATAAACACTAGATTACTACCACCAGTCACCCGTAATCCCGCTGTACGCGTATTCGATTCACGATTGCGTATCGCCCACTGCATGTACACTGGTGCGAGATTATTACGATGCAAATGACCGGAGGATCCACTGAAATAAAGCAATGTTACATTTAGCATTCCACGAGTGTTCCACGTCTGGAACATAAAGGGCAAATATGCTCTCGTTCTGACAGCTTATCAGTCATCTTCGTTACATCAGAGATATAATGAGGAAGAAAAACATAAATATAGCTCGACAAGATGGTGACACAATTGAGAAAGATCGGAACACAATTACCTTCTGCGCTCCAATTGTTCATCACCGATAAACTCTTCGTTATCTTGCTCGTCTGTTTCCCCCGCTTCGCTCTCATCGTCCTCCTGCTGGCTCGATTCTCCAGACTCATCTTCTGGAAACAATAATATCGATCCCATTCCACCATCGGAACCTGCGGTTGCGCCCGTTTGCACGCTACGTTGTGCCGACGCTGCGTCCTGATTGCTATGATTGTCATCCGAATCGGATTCAGTTTCCGCTTCCGCTAAGAGGTCCAACTCCGTGTCTGATTCACCATCTCCCGCTTGTTCCTCGCCTACACCACCGACGTTTGAGTCGACCTCTCCGAGTGGTTGACCCGTGGCAGTCCCAGAGACCCCCGATTCTTCGTGTTCGCTGATATCACCATCCATATCCATAGGGACTTCTACATCGAGCAATCATGTATTTTTATGCAGTCAAAAACTCATGTGTTATTACTAGCGATGGGATTAAGTATCTTACAGGCCTAGTTTACACCGATCTCTTGATACGCGTATCAAATAGTATATTTGAACTGATCAGCCAATAATCAGACTTATTTACTAGTTATTTACTATTTAATACGCGTATCAAGTGATCGGTGTAAACTAGGCTACTAGAAGGTTCGAATCTGTAACAGTATTACTCCCAAGTACACTCGAACCTGGATCAAATAGATTCGAATCTTTTGTGAATACTTCACTACAAATTTTACATTCCTTTGAATAAGAGATGGTCCTCGCGGAGATGGCCCTTCCTTTTTATAAAGCAAATATTTTAATAATTATTTTTTGATAATTACAAATATTAAATTATACTTCGAAATTAAATATAATAAAATATAAAATAAAAGTTACTTAAAATCTTTATACATTTACATATTCTTTAAACTAACACAACTTTAGTCTTAGATTTCAAGTACTACTTGTAAAAGATTTAATTTTTACAATAGAAACTGCTTATAAGTACATTGCGAATCCTGCAAGTACAATGTATAAAATGTTATTTTTTATTAATATTACTTGAATTCTAGAAAATAAAACTTGATTATTATTTAACTCGGATTTTTAAGTACATATGAAACTTGATCCCATCCCTAATCATTACGTATACAAATTGGTCTATTAAGAAAACTCAAATTTTAATATATCTCTCTATACCTTCTCCACCTTCAGTTTCATCTACAGCAGAAACATCTCCTCTTGACATAGTTATGTTATTGTTTCCTTGTTGCGTTTGCAATGCCGCGTCCAACGTTTCCGAACTGACACCACTGTGAGGTATTAAGGGCTCTATAGAAAATAGTTCCTCCGAGCCGTTAATCACCTCAATTGCAGAACTCGTTAGCGTAAATGGCGCCGTTGGACGTGCTACGCCCAATCTGACTGGTGCTATCAATGAATCCGCTGTTTCGCATAATTCTTCTACGGCTAATTTAATTAGTGCTTGGAAAACTTTCCGACACTTCATTAAAGGCTGCGAGGCTTGACTTGTACTGGAAATACGAAAAATCAAACTCTCTCTTTTTAACGTGTTTTTGTATCGACATAAATTGGTTGTTAAGTCTTAGGGAAAATTCACACCTTGGGAGAATAGCAGAAAGCAGAAAAGCAACAGCCAATCAGGACTTTGCGCTGGTAGTAAACAGAATGTACTGTGCATGCATACTGTAATATGCTTACTACCAGCGCAAAGTCCTGATTGGCTGCTGCTTTTCTGCTTTCTGCTATTCTACCAAGGTGTGAATTCTCCCTTAGGGCCATTCTACAATACGTCGCAAACGTCCCGTCGCCAGTCGCGAAGGATGGCAATTGGTAGTTAAAAAGTACTATTTTCGGTTGCCAATTGCCAGTTGCTGTCGCCAGAAAGTTAAAAATTCGCCAACTCTCTTTTAACAACTACAACTGATAAGTACAACCGGAAATAGTTTTCGAGATATTCAGCTGGGTCTTTTAAAATGGAACACCCTGTATATATATACATATATGTATATACGTATGTATATAGATGTATATGCATACGTAAAAATGTGTGTACATATATATATACACACACCATTTCCAATACTTAACGAAGAAAGTGTTAAGTAAAATTGCAAACGCCTTATATATATATATATATATATATAAGGCGTTTATATATATACATATATATATATATATATATACATACAATTGCAACACTTTCTTCGTTAACCCTTAACTAGCACACGTCCGCGATCGAACGTTATCTGCACACGGGGTGTTGTACACCCCACACACTTTGAACGTTGGGTACGGCGAAATGGAGGCTCCAATAGGCTTGAAAAAAATCAAGTACATACATTAAACACTGGAAAATGATACACATTAGCCTAAACTATGAAATTTTTAGTTTTGAGGCTTCAAAAAAATTCTGCACTTGGGGTGTTGAGCACCCCAGCAATTCTATACGTCTGATTCGAATTGTGTTTGGAAGGACACTGACGATTTCTGCCAGGTGTTCAACGTATTGGAATGTGTCATTGGTGACTTTTGGGGTGTTTGACACCCCGCGTGCTAGTTAAGGGTTAAGTATTGAAAATGGTTCAGTTTTTAACTTGTTTTTCATTAAGGAATGACACTATGTAATATTATAATTAATGAGCAAATTATATCAAACTTCCCGTATAAAGCGGAAATAATTATTTTACCTTCGCCTTTTCGTCGTGTTTGGTGCCATTTCTATAGTGAAAATGACAAATATGCGTGCCACGGATCTCACGAATCGACGTGCTACATTATTCGCTTCTTCTTGTCGTCCAGGCACAGACTCGTCTTGCAATTCTCTGATTAGAGTGGTGAGCAACGTATCGAGCATCTATAAATATCATATAAAATTCGTTAGTGTATAATCATAAGGAAGAAAGAAAAATATATGTGCACTATTCAATTCAGCTCTGCATATCATTTCACTTACTTCGGCGCTGCATTTAACTAGCAAGGAATGCGTAAATTTGTCTAGTAATGCGGTGCCACTCTGCCGACATAACTGCCCTTGATCGCCGAATAATTGATCGGTACCATTTTCAGAAACGCCTGACATGATCATACATTGAACAGCTGGCCAATCATTTAACAATCTTTCGAGCGCTTTTCGACTGAATCGGGGAGGTTCCAAATCATGATCTGGCATGTCCGAATCCGCACCTAAGCCTGCGAAACCAAGAACTACATACTTTCAATTTCACGATTATGTTAATTATACATCTGTAAATATACAAACGTAACAATGTAAATAGATATATTGCTTGCTGTAAAACAAGTTTTATATAGAATAAAATAAGATTCCATATAAACCTTTGAATTTTTTAATTTTAACAATCAAAATATAAAAAGACTGTAGAAAGTATACCGTCCGAAGTGGGTGCTTTACGACTAGCCGAAGTTGATCGTTGTCTAGGTGCCGATCTAAATTGACGTTGTTCGACTAATTGCCTTCCAACTGTTTGCACCAAAAATAACAAGATGCTCTCACCTCTGAATAAAATGTACGTAAAATAATTATTTATTATTCAAACATAATTATTCTCCACGTTACACATTAATATTTGTGTATAATTTGTATGACTTACCGTGAGTTAATTTTCGTGGCGAGATCAGTGCTATTTACGAGACGACATAGCAAGTCATATCTTGCACCTTGATGACCAGCGATGAGAGCGCGACACTTACATTTTTCCCAACAATCACAATATGCTGTAGGTGAAGTTCTTTTGAGCTTACAATCATGACCTCTATGACAGACACGAGCACATTCTGTGCAGCAACACAAAGATCCCGTTAAGCCGCATGTTCTGCATTCGAAAATATCCTTAAAATAAAAAAAATTTAGTTTAACAAAGACTTCAACATACGATGTATCTTGCATAAAATGTATCTTGTAAATATATATATTCAATACTTGATTAATATGCTCTGCTCCAGTCCACGTAAAACTACATGTATCATTGCAACAAGTAACGAACAGTGGAGATAGATCTGGACTCGCATCCGCTGGCAATATCATGGCTGAAGTGTCTTTTGCATCTTTGCCAACTCTTTGTATAGTATCTAATAAGATAAGAGCTGCATGATATGCACGGACCGATACAGCGAGCATGAGGGGCGTTTGCCCTTGAGCATCCCTTTTTACATGTAAAAAAATTATTAAAAAATTAACGTGAAAAATGTTAACATTAAAAGAGTTTAATGTATCAGTATGTTTCTTATATTTAAATTTTAATCATACTTTGCTGTTAGTAATTCTCTTAGGTGCGGTGTCAAGATATTATTTTCGCACATGTATTTCAGTATGAGCAATGCATTATGTCGTCTTTCAACGGAATCTATAATGTATGTATTATTAGATGTAGTCCCAATACCTGAAATAATAATAAAAAGAAGAAATTAAATATAATTACGCGCGCGCGCGCACACACATTCATGTACATATACGTGTAAAATTAAATTTGCGTTGTGACATAAACAGGCACACATATATACAAACTGATGTCAATTACCAGATTTATTCATCATAGATATACTAGCAGCACCTATGCTTAATAAACTATCCTCTTCTCCTGATGTGTTATCAAATGCTTCTGGTGGCCAACTTAATGTCGGGATGGGCTCTTCAATAGGTGCGGAAGTTCCATCTACTGTATTCGACACTAACTCACGTTCGATAACTTTAACAAAACAAATAAAATATATAATATTAGTCAAATATAATATATTAAACAAAATATGTCACAATTCTCTTAATATCTTTATAATCGTAATAACCTTGTTCGGTTTCTTTATTAGAAGTTGGCGAACACATGTTGACACAAGCGTGAAGTATATTTCGGTTTCCATCGCAGCGTTCCTTCAATATCACTTGGATTTGTGAATTTGCACTCGAATATGTCAAATTGTTCTCTGCAAAACAGAAAAATATGTTAAGCATTGCATATGTACTTTTGTAAAATTTATCATAACACATAATTTATAGAAAATCAAATTTTACATATACATATACACTTTACTGTTACATATACTTGTTACACTTACTTAGATCTTGGTCCAAATTACAAAATACTTGCTTTACACTTTCGTAATCACATCGCAATATACGTGGCATAAGCAAAAGATTGTCGAATGCTAATGCAATAACTGCAACCTGATTCTTTAAATTGGTGGAATTGGAACAACTAGGAATAGGAATGGTTGCTGCACCAATACAATTTACCGGAGTCAAATCCAACCAGTTTGGGTCGCGTATAGCGTCAGCGCAATCTTTCGCGATTGGATAAATGGTATTATTACCATCTCGTAAAATCATAGAACATTCGATATTCTGAAATACAAATCAATATTCTAAAATACATATATTCTAAATTCGATATTCTAAAATACAAAAAAGATAAAATTTTCTTCGAGACATCTTGTATCTTACATATATTTTATTTATAAATATCAATAAAATATACCTCTCCTGCGCTCGTAAGATTAATATTTTGAGGTTGCAAGCCCAAAAATGATGAAATATCAGATGGAATATAACAATCTTGAACATATCTTCCAGTACTTAGATTGTATACAACGTAACTCAATTTATTGCCACTTTTCAATATAGCATGAATACCTATAAATAAATATATAAATAAATGTATCTGTTATTGATTAATGGCAATAACGATATATACTTTTCATTGATTAATAATCATTTACTTTTATCTTGAGAATAACAAAGATCTATATTAAAATGTAAAGACCATTGTATATAAAAATATAGTTCTTCAAAAAAAGATACCTTGTCCATCAGTAGATATAGTTAACAGACTATCGTTTGAACCTTCCACGATATTGACCCTTCTAGGTGTTCTTTGAAAACAGTCCGGAGCTCGTGGATTCAATGATGATTTAATTACCTATAAAAATTATATATTTAGTACTATTACTACGTTTACGCGAGCGTTACTTTTGTAGTAACTTATGATAATTCCTTCGCGTAAACGGGATTTTGTAGTAACTTACGATAATTTACTCCGCGTAAACGAGTGATATATCGTAAGTTACTACAGAAGTAACGCTCGCGTAAACGTAGTATATGTTACATATAATAAATACACACAACTAGGGCTTACCTGTAGCTCATCTTTACGTAAAAGTCTGCAATCTGCTAATAATTTCATTGGCTCCTCTGTCGTAAGATCTTTAAAGTCTGACGTGCTAAAATCTTTCTCTTTAATCTCCTTCTCTTTCTCCTTTGAATCCTTAGAAAAGAATTTAACCGCAACGTAGCAGCCATCGACTTTTATAACTTTCCCTATTAATAAAAGATAATAAAATAGAAATCTTAGACCGGTATTCATAGTCGGATCTTATTTCAAGATCGTCTTAAGTAATATCTTAAGATGCTAATACAGCTCTGAGATTGTTAATGACATCTTAAGATTGTACTTAAAGACGGTCTTAAATATAGGAACCGACTATGAATACCCGACTTACACAATATTTAATTCTTTCTGATTCATTTTAAAATAGAGTCGAAAAATATTTTTTTCATAGATATAAATAATGATCGCACCAATAGGTACAGTCTTGACATCTTCAACAAAAACAACATCTTTTAATTGCCAATCCTCTTCATCTTTTCTTTCAGATTCTCCTTCAGATCGAGGTGCCATACGTTTTTGTCGTTCTAAAATTACATTTCTTCGTAAAGATTCTTATTCTAAACGCATCAAGTTTACTTCAATAATACATCTTTCATCTTCAATACTACATCTTTCTTTTATAAATATTATTAATTTAAATAAGTAACGTGTATATCTCACTATGACTTGTTGTAATGCTGCCAGTGTCACTGCAAGTACTCGAAGCTGGAGATGGCGGAGGGGGCATATCAAGCCTGTCAGCCGTTTCCTTGTGATTTGGTTTGTTCACAACTCCCGCGCTTCCATTTCCGTTAGACTCGCGTTTATCAGTACTCGCGTTAGACACGTGCATACCAGCAGGCAATATTTTAAATCTACAAGTAGCATCCACATTCCATGCTGCCGATAACAATTGTCCAACTTTTGGTACACCGTTAGCTATCGTAAATCCTTAAAAGTAAATTATATACATTCAAAATTATGCGATACAATTGTTTCATTAGACTATATTATATGTACAACAGTATATTTGAATCAATTTACAAGATGTACAAGATACCGATATCTTACCAATAGCTCCCGGCTGGTAAACCGGGCTATTTTTCATGCATACATGTGTCCCATAACTAATGTCACTTGACAATATCGTAGACGGCCTATGCTTGCGTGATTTAGCTTTATATTTTTCCCACAATTTCTTACGCTGTGCAAATGGTAAAACACCCCTGAAAGATAAAAGTAATGAAAAACCTTAATGCATGTACATATATACAGGGGGTTTTTTATATTTATATATATGTATATATATATATATATATATGTGTGTGTGTGTGTGTGTGTGTGTGTGTGTGTGTGTGTGTGTGTGTGTGTGTGTGTGTGTGTGTGCGTGCGTGCGTGTGTGTGTGTGTGCGCGCGCGCGCGCGCGCGTGTTTATATATATATATAGATATAAATATGGAGGGGAAAAACCCCAGTAGTGTAAGTCAAATTTTTAAAAATATTTTTTCGTGTGCATAGATGCAATTTATATATTGTATAGATTGCATCTATGCACGCGAGAAAAAATTTAAAAAAATTTGACTTACACCACTATGACTTTTATCCCTCCATATATATATATATATATATTCAGGGGAAGATTTCCATGACCGCTATACACTTCTTTAGATAAAAAAGAACAGAAAATGTCATGAAAGTCATGGAATTTTGTGACTTTTCTGGAATTTCGTTAAATTCTTAAAAAATGACATTTTCTGTCCTTTTAAGCTAGACACCCTGTAATATATTGTGGGGTGGTCGTTAAAAAATAGATTTTTGGTGCCGCCTCCTAAAATGGTAGTAATTGATAAAAAAATAATATCTGCAACCCTAAGGCTGTCAGTCACGAGAAAGGGTGTTTCTCGAAGAAAGAAGTCTTAGAATTCGCATTTTTCTATTTAATTTTTGCTCTATAAATTAGACCCTCATTTACATCAATTTGTTATCTTAATAAATTTTCCTATTCGGTGAATACATCAATGTAAAGCAAGGTCCAATTATATACGTATAAGCGATTTAAAAATTTTCTCTGTATAATGCTACAGAAAAGAACGATTACATTGAATTTTTTTGTCAATTATCCGGAGTATATTGTTATTCAATATAAAAAAATTGTTATTTCAACGATATTAATCAAATGGTAGGTAATTAAAAGTATTCATCTGTTTGAAAAGATATGATGCAAATCAGGGTCTAATTTATAGAGCAAAAATTAAATAGAAAAACGCGAATTCTAAGACTCCTTTCTTCGAGAGGTATCCTTTCCCGTGACTTGACAGCTTTAAAGTTGCACAGATCTTATTTTTCATCAATTACTACCATTTTAAAGGGCGGTAACAAAAATCTATTTTTTAGTCCATCCTAATACACGCACACGCACACGCACGCACACACACACACACACACACACACACACACACACACACACACAAAGCTAAAGATCATACACCAGATCATACCACCAATATAACGTTCCACTTTCAAGTCTTGCGACAGTGTATAAAGCACATGTATGAAGTGATACAATTTTATCCAATGTAAATTCAGTGAAAGCTTGCGCTGGATGTTCAAGACGGGAAGCGACATGTCCTAAAAGTTCATCAAGCCACGTCGCTACTCTTCCACTTTCTGTGCTAACGGAACATCGAATTGCCGTAGCAGATATATTGACTATCTTTTCTGTTGTCAATGCCAAAGGAATGGTTTTCGAATGATGCACATTTGGATTCTACAAAAATTAGAAAAAATGAAACGTATCGCAAAATTGTATAGTAAATGTATATAATCACAATGCCTTATTTGTATAAGTACTTCTGTGTTTTTATATGGTTCTGATTCTGTCCATTTCCATTGGTATAATTGGCCTGATACGGAAATGGCAATTAGTTCACTGTAAAGCGATGCTATTTGTACAAAGCGGGGTACTGGATCGTTACTGCGATCGTGCCACCATTCCAATTCTTCAGATATCCATAGTGGACTCTGCGAGGCCAATTCTTTTTTCTTATTATCTAGAATATTTAAACAAAAACACATTAAAAACTGCGATTATATTCAATAAAATTTATTTAATTTTTTATATAAAATACCTGAATCCTTCTCCCATGAATCTTTAAGAGCAGTTTCCAGCCAACGTCGCGGTCCGTAATATTGACGATCTCGCCATCTACTGAAACTATCACGATCTCGATCTCTCTCATGAGATGAACGTTCGCTCTCTCTGTCGTTACCTAAGCGACGCGAAGAACTTCCGCGACTAAAAATAAAATATTTCCTTAAAATATACATATACATATACATATACATATACATATACATATACATATA
>NW_020222797.1:50175-58112 GCF_003070985.1 Temnothorax curvispinosus
ATACATACATACATACATACATACATACATACATACATACATACATATATATATATATAGAGAAAGAGAGAGAGAGAGAGAGAGAGAGAGAAAAAGAGAGAAAAGTGCCCTATTGAGATAGGATTCTAATATGAGATGGTGGGATCAACAGATGAGGCCTATATAGGACCTTTTAGCTTAACATATCTCATATTAGGATCCTGCCCATATTAGGGCACTTTCTTCTACACACTCACACGCACACACACAACCAACATACATAGATTTAAAAAAAAAAAACTTTGCAGGCTTTTAATATTTAATAAACTCGATAAAAAATACTTAACATAGAGCCAGATTAATTTCTTTAAACTAAACCATTTTTCATTTTCATAGATTATCTACCCATATCATCTAAGGATATTCGACAGCTTTGTAACAAATCTTATTTTTTTAATTTTTAATTTATTTTAAGCTGCCTGACAGGCATTATCTAGTTTTATTTATAAGTTTGCTAATGACTGATATTTGAAAAATGGAGCGTTGAGCCGTAACAAGGTGTTGGTGTTCATACATTCTATACTTTAAGTAAAGTAACGAATTATAATGTACATACTGTACATATACATATATTCCAACTTAATAGACTGCGCGCCGCAAATTTTTTTTAAACAATTAAATCGCGTCGCTTTAAATTCCGGGGAAGGATATTAATGTTCCAAGATAGCTGTGTTTCAAGTCCGACAAATTTGCGGCGCGCAGTCTATTAAATTGGAATATATGTATATGTACAGTATGTACATTATAATTCGTTATTTCTTTACTTAACGTATAGAATGTATGAACACCAATACCTTATTACGGCTCAACACTCAATTTTTCTTAGATAGATTTGTAATCATGTGAGCCTTTATTATTATATTAATATCTTCTTATTGAGTGATCAAATATCTTTTATCTAACGTATTAGCAAATATATAGCTATAAGCCTGCAACTATAAGCCTGTACAGTTTTATTCTTTTTAAAATACTCTGTTTCTCTCTATATACGATTATTATAGAAGATATATCAAAAATTAATTACTGCCTTATCCCAGTGTATCCAAATACATCTTCAGAAAACATAGAATCAGCATCAATTATAACTGAATGCTCATTACTAAAGCCACCATCTAACAAAGAGATAAGATCCTCTGGGACATAACTGTCTGCTGCGTCCTCCGCATCATCGCCTTCTTCGTCCTCTCGTGACAAAAGATTGTTTACTGCTAAGTTTACATCTAGATTTGTACGCTACAATATTATAATTTTTATTAAATTATGTACTTTTTTCATCGGTCATCTTATATTCTTTCTGTTTCCAATAATATTAATATTAAACCTGTAATTCTCTGATGATAAGATTACGACTTTTTCCTTGCAACACAACTTGTGCCTGAGATATTAGATCTTCTGGTACAAACGGTGCTGGCACAGAAGCGATAGGACGAGAACTGTTACCACTTCCACCTCCCATAATAACTCCGGGTGGTCCTATACGACCACCACTGCCACTCCCTCCGCTGCTGCTACCTCCACGTATCGCAGAACTGTTACGCATGATCCGTGCACGTGAACGTGACATCCCTGTTCTACTGCCGCTACTGTTACTTCCATTCCCATTCGGCACAGAATTAGAATTTCCAACATGATTTTTACTTGTGCTACAATAAAATAAACATTTTCTTATTAGTGAACTGTCCTCTTTCATGCATTCGTTCTCTCGTTACTCACTTTCTATTAGGTTCGTTTTTACTCAAATCCAATCTATCTGGTAGTACTGTAAATGCAACTCTAGCTATTCTATTGTCATCCGTAAGAAGAGCGATATGCGTTGGTCCAACTACAATGCGCTTTATCGACGCTTTTAAAGAATTAAAAGCCGGTGGTGTTACAAATCCATATCGATTTATTTTATCTGCTATTTCCCTCAATCTAAAATATAAAAATACAAAATGTAATAGAATTGTCTACATATATAAAATAGACAATTTATAGATTATTTTTTGAAATTGATAAGCTAAATAATAATGATTCGTAACTCCTACATTGTCTCCTAAACATTTCCATTTTTACTACAAGATAACTTTTCTTATCCATAATATCACAAGTTTGATATCAAGTTTCAATAGTGACATGGTTTATATTCATCTATTACGCATTAAATATTAAATATTAGATTCAGTATTATATCTCTCAATTGTATCTTGCATCTTCTACAAGATCTTCTATAAGACTTGAAACATAATCAATATATATATATATATATATATAAATATATATATATATATTATATGTAAACAGGATCAATTACTATAGCTGTGGTCCATTTGACGCTACAAATGCTTTCGAAGAGTTCTTCTTCTCCTTCTTTCTTCATTGAAAGAAAGAGGAATGCTTCGAAGCATTTGTAGTGTCAAGTGGACAACAGTCTATATCTATCTTTTGGAATTTCCACTGGTGGATAGTTGAGATGGTTTCAACCCAATCTATAGGCTTATATTGCTCATAATTTCTTGATCCTATTCTTAATATTTTTAATTCACAATCACACTTTTTTAACTCTTAACCTCTTATCAACGCATATGCAAGACTTTTGATCTATTTCATCATAAGTCTGTTTTTTTTTTTATAGCTGAACCAGTGAAGGATTTCTATACTTAAAATGCAGTACACTCTTGAAGCTTGACGAAAGCAAGAAGTTCTAGCTGCAGTCCTAGTGCAGCAATACAAAAAAACAAACCTCAGATTTTTCAAAATCTAGAGTTCTTTAAAATTTCAGCCTCTTATCGAAGTACATACATATGTACAATGCGGGATGAGGGCCGGGGATCAAATCCGAGACCACACTCGAACGAAGAGCCACGCTCCGTCAACCCGCAATTGCTAGACATCACATTTTTATAGGTTGCCATTAAAATATGGCGAGGACATCGTAAAAGGAGGCATGTTCGTCAAACGAATATACACAGAATAAGAGAAGGAATAGGAATAATTACATATGCGTGACACATCGCAACATGTTGCGACATGTACGTGACACGTCGTAACGTAAATGGAAGGCTTGAAAATAAGAAAAGAATAGTATTTCTCTTCTCTCAAGTATGACGTACAAACTAGGGTGCAGTAATGGGAAAACCGATAGCGGATGAAATTGCTTACCTATCATTGAGTTGGTCGTCAGTTCCTGGCAAAGGGTGTACGACGAGGTGAATCGAAGTCATAATGACTTCAACTCACATGAGTTCAACGTCGGATCGTCCTCTTACTGTACACAAAATTTCACTGAACAACGGAAAGATAATTCAGCCATGTTTTTGATGAAACATCCAGTTACATGCCTCGGATGCAAACATGGCGTGCTGTTTCCGCGTTCGTAAACACATTACCTTATTTCCTGGTCTCGAAGGTCAATTAGGGCCGGTATTCATAGTTATTTAAGACCATCTTAAGTTCAATCTTAAGATGTCATGAACCAATCACAGAGCCGTATTAGCGTCTTAAGACATTACTTAAGACGATCTTGAAGACTATGAATACCGGCCTAGGGGTGCGTTCGGTTTGGACTAGAGACCCTCTAACAGAGTCTGGCCATAGGACAGCCAGTTTTGATTGGTCCGTCAGTTTTTGTCAACTCCCGCTCATATTTGAATCACTCTAACCTTACCATTAAGATAAACATTATATTTCAGCAACATAAATGAGAAATAAACGTTGTAGAAGAACTAAATATTATATTTTTTTTATTTATAATATTAAATTAATATATATATATATATATATATATTAATAATACATACAATAATACATAAATTATATTAGCCAATAATATAATAACTAAAAAATTCCTTGTATTTATAATGTTTGCTCGGTTGTACATAAAGAATAGTAAAATGAAAAAGAAAATAAATACGCAAAACATTTCTTATATTAAGTATACCTTTGATATAACACATTCTTTGGTTATGGTAAAATATTATATCGTAATTCTTTGGTATTATATCACATTAAAATATAACGAAAATCAAATATTGCAAAAATCAAATATTTTGAAAATCAAATATTACGAAGTTAAAGCATGCATTGCCATTGATTTGCTATCATATCGATTGCGTACAGTAGTTTTTTTATTATAAATTTTTAGTCTGAACGCTGCAAATCTTTTTATGATTTGTAAATATAAATTATGACAATTTAAGATATGATCAGCATCTCTTTTCTCTTTAAAAAAAAATTTTTTATATTTCAGGAATTCAAACATTTGATTTGATATTCCAGGTTCAAATTTAACATCTACCAATTTTCGCCGTAATGTTCTTAAACTAGGAAGTGGCATGTTTCGAAGTACTTCCTCGTAACCAGCAGTTCCGCAAGCAAATTTTATTTTCAAAGCACGTTGAATTGTCTCGTTCGACCAATTTCGAGTGCGATTTTTCTTTAACATCGCTCTTATTTGGTCTTCATTAAACATTGCACTTACAGCTTTCTTATATTTATCATTATTAATCTTACTTTTTAGTGTGCTATTTATAAATCGCAGAGCTTTCAGTTTCTTCCTCATAACGATAAGTTGTAGCTGCTGTTTCTTGACCATTTCTTTATACTTGTCATTTTCTTCTTTTACCGTTTCATTACATTCAGTTATAGGTGATATATTTGCTGATAATGTTATAGGCTCCGAGGTGTCATTTATAATAACCTGGAAAAGATTGTACACAATAAATTGTTATAACACTTTCCTTACAGTTATAACATTTTCTTATAGTAGACTTACTGTTTCAATATTAACTTCTGTATTCTTATCGTCATCAGTTGCTTCTTCATTTGTACATTCGTTGCTTGGTATAATACTGGTTATTTTATTAATGTTATTCTCACTGCTGCCATCATTTTCTGCGTCTTTCGTCAATACTTGCTTTTTTAAAAAAAACCCAAAAATTGTCGGTATCGCATCACGTTTTAATTTATGTTTGCGATTAGCTTCCCACATTTCTGGGGCAAAGTGAACCTATATGATAACAATAGTTTAAATATATAATTCAGTCATAATTTTAAGGAAAGCATAGAAATTTTAGAGTTTATATTTTACATTAATTTTAATTAACATTATAATTTTTATTATAATAATCTAATACATTAATACTAACCTCACAAAGAAAAGAATTGTTTGTTGGTATCCAATTTTCACGCGGAACATTCTGTGCCCATAAAGCCCGGCGTACGGGATCTCTAGGAAATATCTTCATGATATAACCTTTTGCTGTCGAGTTGTTGCAAAACGGTGCTACACATCCACCCATTTTTATAATTTTTTACGTATTTTACTTGCTAACGCTCTTACGCGTGGACTGTCCGTGGACTATGATGAGCGTGCGTGAACCCGTCAAAAGAGGTTAGGTAAAAGAGAAAGATGGCGAATGTATATCCCTCTCTCTCACACGATTTTGACAAAAATCGCTTATGGCCAGACTCTGTTAGAGGGTCTCTAGTTTGGACGCTCACGCGCTGTGAGTGAGTGAAGCGTTGGTAGAAATCGGAAGGTTAACATAATAAAAGCGGTGTATGCATGAGTTAATGGTGGGGATAAATATTCACAACAAATAACTCTAAATTTTTGATAACCTATCAATAACGTTCAAATAAGTATCCGGTAAACCTTCCGTGTCCGTCTGCAAATTTAATCCATTTTCCTGTCTCTTTATGCACAGCATCTCGGAAATTAATAAGCGTTTATAAAAATACGATTTATTATCTAGAATTTCCACATTATCCCAATCGAAATTATGATTTAATGCTAATCTATGATCTGTTATAACAGAATGATTAGATGTATTCCAATTTATATATGGTTCTGGTGTTCCTTTAATTCTTGTTTGTAATATTGTCTGCTTGTTTGGCCTACATAAGATGTGTCGCAATCATTACAGTTAATTTTGTATACTACGTTACATTGTTTAGAACGTGGAAGACTATTATTCTTATGAGCTTTTATGAAGGTTCGCATTTTGTTTAAGCTATTATACGATAATCTCACTTTCAGATCCCTTGTTATGTTTTTAAATTGTTCTGTTTAAAAAAATTTAAAGTTATTCGTTGTGAATTTTTATTCCCACCATATTAAGACCCAGTTTCACAAATGTCGGTTAACTTTTAATCTTAGATTAACTCACTCTTCGTCTCCTTCTAACGTCCCCCTTAGAAAAAGACGAAGAGTGAGTTAATCTAAGATTAAAAGTTAACCGACACTTGTGAAACTGGTCCTAACTCATGTATACACCGCTTTTATTATGTTAACCTTCCATTTTCTACCAACGCTTCACTCGCTCACTCACGACATGTCAGAGCGACAGGTACATTTTAAGGGTCGACAGGAGTAACACTACCGACCTCTGTCGGGTTGCTTAGCTGCGAGTCCGTATTTTATTTATTATAAATTTTTTAAGAGCCAAAATGGAAAATCCGGCTCTGTACCAGCTTGCGGCTGATCTTACTGATTAAAACAAGCATAAGTTTAATGAGATTCGTTAATTAATTTGGCTAAAATTTGGGACAACTGTTCCTAAGCAGCTTTGCAGCTCTAAGCAAGCCTGAAAAAGCTGCTTAGAAAAGGTTATCCCAAATTTTAGCCAAATTAATTAACGAATCTCATTAAACTTATGCTCGTTTTAATCAGTGAGATCAGCCGCAAGCTGGTACAGAGCCGGATGATTTTCCATTTTGGCTCTTAAAAAATTTATAATAAATAAAATACGGACTCGCAGCTAAGCAACCCGACAGAGGTCGGTAGTGTTACTCCTGTCGACCTTTAACACTGCGACTTACTGGTCTGTAATGCTCCGTAAGTAAGAATTTGTGATTGTAATTTTAATACTGATACATTGCGTTTTTAACATATTGCGACTCCGATTCACGGTTTAGAAAGGACAATCGAATCTCTCCTTTCTACCTGGTCTTCCAACCTAAGAGTAAACGTCGAAGATGCGATCGATTCGGAGCATTTGCATATCGGCATCCTGACAGACTACCGCAAACATTCGTATGAATTTTTTTTTATTGATTTGACTGCGCTTTTCTACTGATTGACTCATTTTATCGCGATTGACTGTAATTTATCGTCTAAAATTTTCATGTATTATTTTCATTTTTACGCTCTGAAGATGACACAAAAAAGTGTCCGAATTTGTATTAACTAATATATATTTTTTATTATTGACTTATTTTGATTGCGCATTAATTACCGCGCGTGGCTCTGATTGCCTCTCTTATACTGCCCTTTATTTGATTTAAAAATTGAAACAACAATGTGTAATAATAATATTAATAACATACCGATATGAATCTGGGGTGGCCATTTTCCATATACCGATAAATAATTGTTTTTCAGGTGATATTGTTTTACGTCCTGATTTTGATCTTAGTAATTTAGGTTTTAAAATTTGTAGAATAAAATTAAATGTTGCTCGCTTTATTCTAAAAAAAGGGTTTATTTTAAAAATTAAATATTCTTCCTTATCGAATAATAATTCTAATAATGTTATTATTTGCGCAAATATAACACAATGGCCAGTATTCATAATCAGATCTTATTTCAAGACCGTCTTAAGTAATATCTTAAGATGCTAATACGGCTCTGTGATTGGTTAATGACATCTTAAGATTGCACTTAAGATGATCTTAAATATAGGAACCGACTATGAATACCGGCCAATAACCTATCGTCTGCCATTTTGACGTGCTCATAGTCGCTTACATTGCCAAAACGAACGACATTTCTTACTATTGTGGTGCTATTCCGAACGCAGCCTTAAGCCCCTTGCACAATGCCAGACAACAGGCAATAGGAACAGGAAATAACCAAAAAATCGTTAATTACAACCTAAAAAGTTTAAATGCTATAATTGGTTGGCAACAGGCAATAG